>NW_027225599.1:5000-250000 GCF_038994185.2 Dermacentor albipictus
GGATGGATGGATGGATGGATGGATGGATGGATGGATGGATGGATGGATGGATGGATGGATGGATGGATGGATGGATGGATGGATGGATGGTGGATGGATGGATGGATGGTGGATGGATGGATGGATGGATGGATGGATGGATGGATGGATGGATGGATGGATGGATGGATGGATGGATGGATGGATGGATGGATGGATGGATGGATGGATGGATGGATGGATGGATGGATGGATGGATGGATGGATGGATGGATGGATGGATGGATGGATGGATGGATGGATGGATGGATGGATGGATGGATGGATGGATGGATGGATGGATGGATGGATGGATGGATGGATGGATGGATGGATGGATGGATGGATGGATGGATGGATGGATGGATGGATGGATGGATGGATGGATGGATGGATGGATGGATGGATGGATGGATGGATGGATGGATGGATGGATGGATGGATGGATGGATGGATGGATGGATGGATGGATGGATGGATGGATGGATGGATGGATGGATGGATGGATGGATGGATGGATGGATGGATGGATGGATGGATGGATGGATGGATGGATGGATGGATGGATGGATGGATGGATGGATGGATGGATGGATGGATGGATGGATGGATGGATGGATGGATGGATGGATGGATGGATGGATGGATGGATGGATGGATGGATGGATGGATGGATGGATGGATGGATGGATGGATGGATGGATGGATGGATGGATGGATGGATGGATGGATGGATGGATGGATGGATGGATGGATGGATGGATGGATGGATGGATGGATGGATGGATGGATGGATGGATGGATGGATGGATGGATGGATGGATGGATGGATGGATGGATGGATGGATGGATGGATGGATGGATGGATGGATGGATGGATGGATGGATGGATGGATGGATGGATGGATGGATGGATGGATGGATGGATGGATGGATGGATGGATGGATGGATGGATGGATGGATGGATGGATGGATGGATGGATGGATGGATGGATGGATGGATGGATGGATGGATGGATGGATGGATGGATGGATGGATGGATGGATGGATGGATGGATGGATGGATGGATGGATGGATGGATGGATGGATGGATGGATGGATGGATGGATGGATGGATGGATGGATGGATGGATGGATGGATGGATGGATGGATGGATGGATGGATGGATGGATGGATGGATGGATGGATGGATGGATGGATGGATGGATGGATGGATGGATGGATGGATGGATGGATGGATGGATGGATGGATGGATGGATGGATGGATGGATGGATGGATGGATGGATGGATGGATGGATGGATGGATGGATGGATGGATGGATGGATGGATGGATGGATGGATGGATGGATGGATGGATGGATGGATGGATGGATGGATGGATGGATGGATGGATGGATGGATGGATGGATGGATGGATGGATGGATGGATGGATGGATGGATGGATGGATGGATGGATGGATGGATGGATGGATGGATGGATGGATGGATGGATGGATGGATGGATGGATGGATGGATGGATGGATGGATGGATGGATGGATGGATGGATGGATGGATGGATGGATGGATGGATGGATGGATGGATGGATGGATGGATGGATGGATGGATGGATGGATGGATGGATGGATGGATGGATGGATGGATGGATGGATGGATGGATGGATGGATGGATGGATGGATGGATGGATGGATGGATGGATGGATGGATGGATGGATGGATGGATGGATGGATGGATGGATGGATGGATGGATGGATGGATGGATGGATGGATGGATGGATGGATGGATGGATGGATGGATGGATGGATGGATGGATGGATGGATGGATGGATGGATGGATGGATGGATGGATGGATGGATGGATGGATGGATGGATGGATGGATGGATGGATGGATGGATGGATGGATGGATGGATGGATGGATGGATGGATGGATGGATGGATGGATGGATGGATGGATGGATGGATGGATGGATGGATGGATGGATGGATGGATGGATGGATGGATGGATGGATGGATGGATGGATGGATGGATGGATGGATGGATGGATGGATGGATGGATGGATGGATGGATGGATGGATGGATGGATGGATGGATGGATGGATGGATGGATGGATGGATGGATGGATGGATGGATGGATGGATGGATGGATGGATGGATGGATGGATGGATGGATGGATGGATGGATGGATGGATGGATGGATGGATGGATGGATGGATGGATGGATGGATGGATGGATGGATGGATGGATGGATGGATGGATGGATGGATGGATGGATGGATGGATGGATGGATGGATGGATGGATGGATGGATGGATGGATGGATGGATGGATGGATGGATGGATGGATGGATGGATGGATGGATGGATGGATGGATGGATGGATGGATGGATGGATGGATGGATGGATGGATGGATGGATGGATGGATGGATGGATGGATGGATGGATGGATGGATGGATGGATGGATGGATGGATGGATGGATGGATGGATGGATGGATGGATGGATGGATGGATGGATGGATGGATGGATGGATGGATGGATGGATGGATGGATGGATGGATGGATGGATGGATGGATGGATGGATGGATGGATGGATGGATGGATGGATGGATGGATGGATGGATGGATGGATGGATGGATGGATGGATGGATGGATGGATGGATGGATGGATGGATGGATGGATGGATGGATGGATGGATGGATGGATGGATGGATGGATGGAACAACTTTATTGAGAGTACTGAGATGCGCAAATATAGCGCAGCGGGCCGCTCCCACATTGGGACAGGCAGGACGAGCCTGGCGGCCACATCGGGATCTCTCTATTGAAATTTATATTTATAACAATGGCGCGTCTCTAGCTTGTAGGGTTCATATAAAACTGAACTTAGTGCGTACTACACCACATCATGAATGTGTTTGCTTGTTGTGATTTCTATAGGAGCTCGTATAACGTCCGCGCTCGGAGCTTAGTTTCTTGCCTTAGCACTGATCAAAGACGTTATTCCAGGACTTCTTGAATGATCGCAGTGCAAGGCTAGTTCTTTCGTGAGAGGTTGAAATAATAGTACACCCAAATGCAGAGTCCTGTCGAAGTCCAAAGGACTCGAGACCCTAAATTCACTCAAAAACATATCGTGGCATCTACCCCTGCTGCGGCGACACACGTCCTACACTCTTTTACACCTCGTGGGGTTTCGGGGCAAACCTCAACACTTAAAGACGCCTAGCACGTCATTTGAGCGGTGGTAGGTGCAGCTGACCGGCGATACCCTGGCGGGGCAAGAAGCTCTCGTCCAGCGAGTACGTCGAGCAGCCATGGCCAGTGGAGTCCTGGGATGAGGACACCACCCACTCGACCTCAAGAGCAACGATTGCTCTGAGCATGGGTGCACTCCCATATATAAAGACACCACAATACTTTCCACGCACAAAAATCAGACTACGAGGGAGATTATTGAGGCCTTCTATATCAGGAAAAAAGGGTCGCGTTGTGTTAGCATGCCATCGATAAATTTGCATGATAGTGAATTTGAATTTTTAAGCCGCTTCATAGCGTAGCTTTAGATTCAATGGTTTTGCGTGTTTTTTTTTTGCCTGCGCACTGATAATGACGCCATGGATGGGAGAGCACGTGGCTACGGGTTGTGTACATAAGTGTGTGTATGCCTTCGAATAAAGTTAGTTGTGAGTTCAGCGCTGTCCGGTGTGTTCCTGCCTTCTGTCATCGTCTTTTTGCGCTGCCCCTTCAAGATGTTCAACCAATACCAACTCGCCCAAATGTCGATCCTTCTATGGTCCAAGTAATTGTTTTCTCTCTAATGCAGCTGCATCTAATTTCTCAGTGGCACCCGGCTAACGCCCTGGGCACTGCGTTCGCGTGGAAATTATGCGCGTTCCCCTTTACGACCCGACTGTCATGGCCGCCACGGGGGTGTTATTAGTTATGCCTAATTCAAGCGCTGACACTGCGAGATGTCTGACCTATCAATTTAGTTTTTTCCTTTGCTTGTTTTTTTTGCCCTTTTGTAACAAACGCCAGTTCGTCGCATTTCATGTATACAGAGCGCGACGCCACCGCAACAATGCTGCAAGAAAGCCGATGCAACGGCAGAAGCAACCGCTTTCATTATGTCTTTTGGAATGGATGAGTCACCACCGTATATATAAACGTGGTAAAGAGAACAAGACTGCAAGATGACCGTGAGCTATTCAAAGAAGCCTGAATCCCCGCCGAGAATACAAGCTGCAAATCTGTTTCTCATTTGTATTGTTCATTCTTTTTTTTTTTGCCAAGCACGTCTCATTAATGTTCAGGCTATTTCTCAAGCCGTAGCTCGCACCGTAATTTTTTTAATGCCGAGCAGCTCTGCGCCTTTTTTTACTTCTTTATCGCACATTTTATTGATGATGCGACACGCGCGCCTCCTGAGGGAGTCACCGTCTCGAGTCGTTTGTCCCGCGTTTGTCCCGTCGAGCCACTCAGTCTTTTCATAGCGAAAAGAAAGCAAAAGGTGCCGACGAGTGAGCAGACGACACGAGCGTTGATTTGGCAACAAATGCGCGCTAGCGTCGTCTGCTCATCCGTCCAAGCCTTCTGCATTGCGTTCAGTTTAAAAACAAACCGTATCCCAAGCCAACACCTTACTGCACTTGGTGCGTTCTTGTTTTGTTTTTCAGTTATCGCGTTTTCGAATTGCCAGCGCAATGCGTACTAAGCATCAAATAAAGCCTCATTCTGCATGCACGGATTCGTGCCATGAACTGTAGTGTCGATTTGTCGTCAAAAACAGAAATATAAGGAGACATGCCATTAACCCTGTCTCTGGTATGTTTCTTTTTTTTTTTGACGCCGTTGTACGACACCTCTGGGACTAGTAGATTGATGAGCCTGATTATTTATATATGTTTTGTTTAAATGAATAAAGAAAAATAATGTTAAGAGAACTAGATTGCACGAGCTGTCGAAACGGATGGTGGAAGAAAGGTGGAACAGTGCGCGCTCCCGTTATTTATAAAAATGATGAATCACTTGTTTATGCTTATCCTTAGCTCTCTCTAGGTGTGGATGTATGTTTGCCTCTTCGGTGCTGAAACGCTTCGCGTCATGTGCTCGCGCATGCTTAAAACACATACGTTAAAAGATTAATGCATTTACAAAGCTGACGGCGCAATGCTTCATTCGTTCATGTTCCTGCGCTCGAGTTTCTTTTGGACACATATGGGATGGGGTGAATGCACTACGGTGAGGCGGAGGTGCAGTGACCGGTCAAGGCTTTCGCTTAATGCGTTCGATTTTTTGCATTGTTCAGCACGCCTAGATGAACAAGTTCGTCGATCGTAATACAACTTACGATCCGCTTAACAGACGTGGGCCCCTGTGTTTGGCATGATTGTATCGTGAAGATTTCCAAATAAATCCTTCAATGTCCCGTTGTTCTATCACAAAGAAAAAAATGCACCCTTTGGGGCTTATCTTGCCTTTAAACAATAACTTTCATCTATCTGGCACACACCTCGTCATTTTTTAACGCTGCGCGTCCAGTACTTTCATGTCGCGAATGGCATGTGCCTATCAACGTGTCATAGCGTTCTTGAGAGGAGAGTGGAGGGTTATTAATAAAAATAATGTTTGGGGTCCTCGTAAGTTTTAAAATGTGTAAACGTTCCCTTTTTTGACGTGCACTAGCCCTATTAGTTAAAGAACATCAATCAGTAACCATTCTTTGCATTGTTTTGTCACGCTCAATACCGAGTCACTGATCTTTCTGTAGCCCTGCAGTATTCAGCAGTTGGAAAAAGAAATGAAACCGATGCACTCATATTGACACGCAGGTGGAATTGATGAACACAATCAGGAAAATGATTCGCGGACGGCTTTCTTTCTTAAGAGGCACGCACCATTGCTCTGCGATTCCTTAATTTTTTTCTTGAAAGTGTCCCCTTAAAGTATCTCCAATCAAACTTAACGAGCGCTCTTGTTAAAGTAGATTACCCTATGTTACCTTACAAACTGACCATGTGTGCGCGCGAGTGCATGGTCCACTGAATATTGCGCTGCTGTCTTTTTTACCCTCCAAAGCACCGCTTTAAAAACACTTTAGGTACGACTTATTGCGCCATGGCGCACGCGTAAATGTGAATGACGCAAAGGAAAAGAAAGAGAAAGTAAAATAGAAAACGCACGGAAATCATCAGGGATGAAGACGAAACACAGAACTGCGCATTTGTGTAATCTTAAGGGCAGGAAGAACGCGTGAGGAAGCCAGGTACACACAGGGAAGCGCATTTATTTTGTGCAGTCTTTCTTTTCGTGTCCTGGTTGTCTTCCTTCTCATACAGGACGCACAGATCCACCGCCCTGTGTTGTCCTGCGCCTTTGCCAGTCCGTTTGCCATTACGCATTCACAACTACAAACTCGTTCGTCTCGCTATCTTACTACGACATGTACTTGGAACATGTACTGGCGCCACCTCTGTGTCTGGCGCTGTGAACGTGCTCTCGTTCTTTTCACGAGGAGATACGTTACCTATAGTTTCGTGCGTTCTATATTAGTGCGCGTTTGTAGTGTGTCATAAACGCCTAATTTAATTTGTCATCGGTTTTGCCTGGATTAGCGTGTTATAAGTGCACCGCTAAGCAAACATCTCCATTTTCTTAAAACGGGCCTTTCCCTCACGTTTTGTTTGCAATTTACGTGCCCAGGTCATGGCTACGTGGCCGAAACGGTACAGTCGTGCTCCAAACTAGCTGCAACATGGCGCCCGGAGTCGAAGAGGATCCAATACTGTGCAGTGGCGCCGACTTGCGATAAATGGGAAAAGTAACCACTGTTCCAGTTTTTGACGTTTATTAAATTTTTTTTTCCTAAGTGGAAGCCATCTTGCAGTCTTGGAGCGCCTTCGACCATGGGCACCGTGTTGCAGCTCACATTGAACGTGACTGCACATGCTCCGCTACGAACTAACGATCCAGAAGTGCGTCGCAAATTGCTTATGAAAAACGCAGCAGCACAAACCCAACTCGCGAGGGCCCTACTTGGCGCAACGGTTGGAGCCACGCTGAGAAAAATGATCGCCACCATCCCTGGAGTGCGCCAAATTTGCCTAAAACACATTGCTGGAATTCGTAATTAAATTACTCTGCGACCGGAAACACGGATGCGGAGGCTTCGAAAAGGTAAAAAGAAAGGAGACGAACACGCACGCTCGTCCCTCCGGCAATTAACTAATTGGTATCCCGTTAGACGCGCCACTGTTTCGCATAGAGAATTCCCCGCTCCCAGGCCGAATAAATTACAGCGTCGTCTCCATACGTTTTCTCTTAGGCATTCGAAAACACTTCGAAGGAACAGCGCAACAGGGCCGCTTGGCGGCGAAAGTGGGAAGTTGCGCTTCGTGCAGAGTTTCTCACTCTGGAGAAAAAAAAATTATTTCAATCTATGGTACTTTAAGAACGCGTCCCGCGTGCCCATGTTGTGGCTCGTTGAATCGCATTTGCGACTAACGTGGCAGTCCAGTGCAAACCCGAGAAAAACGGGCCACCCAATTTTCACAATAAACACTTGAGCTAGCTTTACAAAACCAGTCGCAAGTGCAGTTTAAACTTGCCGCTTACGCAATCATAATGACATAGTTACCGCCGCAACCCATTCATGTTTGATACGCTGTTGCTTTGGTTTTCGCATATTTTGTTCTTGTATGTTGTTTGCTCCTTGCACTGAAAAATATTACGCACTGTGGTATTTCGCTTCATTTACTGAAACTGTGTATTTACCCCGGCTCGCATCTTACGTTTCTTGTTAACGTACAATTGTAAACGTCCGATCATTGCCAATGTTTCCTAATAGGCGGCCATGACTTAGTCAGGAGTGAGTAACACCTTCTGCCTGCCATTCGGCGGTTCCTTTTCCTTTCGATCACAGAGCTTGCACAACTTGACATTCGAGCAACTGCTACACACGGATGAATTAGTGTACTGCGACTTCATTTTGTCCGAACATAGTGTGCAGTGTTTGAAGACAGCTGGTGTTCGTAAAAACTTGCTGATATAATTTTTAACGAGCCTAAAATATTGCAAACTGTGTATTTACTCCTGTTTTCAACTTCCGTCTTGTGTTAACGTATAATTGTAAACGTCTGATCGCTTACCATAGCTGAATTGGCATCGGTATAGCATAGAGGCATGTCTGCAATTTCTAAACTATCGCTAAAAGTAGAAGAATAAAGGTATCGGGCTCAACATTTCCTCGCATCAGTCCCATCTCTAAATGCTCCGGCGCGGACCATGAAACGCTGTCTCACCGAATTCGCAGTACATAGTTCAGAGCTAAGTTAGTAGCGTAGCTGGAGCAAAAATGGTGCGGGGAGGGTGACGTCAGTGGTGACGTTCAGCACACGCGGTGCACTAAAGATGCTGTGTCACCAGCTGCCGTTTTGAGAGGCAAACATAAACAGTTTACGCGGAGCTAGATTTGTCGTTGCCAAAAATATTTGGTTTTTCTTTCTGACATTTTACCAAGTATCGTATTTCTATTGTTCAGTTTTTGTCGAATTCCTGGCGATGGTGTGGAAGGACATCAGAGTAAGGCGTCGTCTACAACACCGTTTTTCTAATACTCCACTTGCGCTTATATTTCCTCTACGCCTCTATAATACGGTCCCTTATTTACAGGTCATCAATCCGGAGATAGCACCAAAAGCATCACGAAGCGATGCCAAGTCGACTTGGAAGTGAGAAAGCGCATAGCTTTCCGGTTAGCTGCACGGTGGCATAGCTTCGGGTGCCGAGCGAATGAGGTAGGCATAATATATGTCAACGCCATTCTTGAAATCCTTCGACGAGAAGCGATCCTGACGCGCGAGGTAGGGGGACAGGCTGCTGAACGTGAGGTTTAGAAGAAGGATGGTAGCTGACACGTTCAGAAAGTAAAAAGAAGGATGTGAATTGAGGAGAGAGAAAAAAAACCACCGACTCTCGGAGCTCAGTAAAACTAAAAAGAAAAAAAAAAGAAATTGATAAACAAAAGACGAGCGTGGTTGATGAGCTGGAAGTTCTTATATCCCAGCTGCAGTAGACAGAGCGGAAAAGCTACGAGGAATTCGAAATTTCTTTCATCCCGAAAGATCCCTCTTCAATCTGTACGGGGCGGAACATTACGCGGGGTTTGTGAGTTTACACGCTAGCCGTAAATGTATTTTAGTAGTTGCGAGAAAATCGCTGAAAACTTTATGGTCCGCGCTCTTGTGGCGGTGGTGTTGTGCAGGACTGCTCGTACAACCCTGCTATTGTACGCTGCCCTCATAGCACGTGTTATGTGGTCTCATAGTACATAGGTACCCTTAAACATAACTTCGTAAATATTTCAATAGTACATTTAAGTTGAATTTCTTTCTGCTATGCTATCCTACGTTTTTCTCTCCAGAAATCGCTGCCCGTTTAACCATCACGGTCGCGGCAAACTAAAAAGCACGCCGTTGAGTCTAGGCGCACCATCTGTAAACAAAACAGCAACAACAACATGGCGACTACGAAGCAACATTCTTTACAAAGGCGTCGCTGACAAACAGCCGTTTTTAATATATATTTAATCTCTGTAGCTTCCCTGGGAAAAAAATATTTTGCTTTGCCGCAACGTGAAAGCTTCAAAGGTGAAGAATGATTTACAGGCGGACCGCATCAAAATGTGAAACGGTTAGGCGACGCCGACGGCAACGTTGGCTTTGACGACGATGATCACGGCATGAAGACGACGACGACGCCGGCGCAAGGCCACCTAGAGTATGTAAGGCATCCTCCAACTGCCCCCTACTCCTTTCTTTTTTCGGCGCGTGGCTAACTATAATGTGACGAATAGAGGAGCCCGTAGCCTCTTCTGCAATCCCCAGTATTGCCGTGTCATATTCGAGTAAAGGGAAATTCAAGGCACACTTCTGTATGCAAGAAAACGCTAAAAAAATGTCTACTTGACTAAATGTGTACATATTCTAAAATATTTGTGCGCCACCATAGCTTTGTTCTTTCTTTCTTTATTTTTTTGGGGGGAGGAAGGGATAAAATAAAGTAATACAATATCTTCATGATCAAGCAAACACCATGACGCGAGGGATGGTGATTGGGGAAGAGCAATGCTGTGGTCACGTTTTCTTCATTTGCGCAAGTTGCTTGCTCGAGCGGTGAATTTTCGCTGTGAAATTGTGTACAAAACCACAGGTGTCCGCATATTTGCCTCGGGTATTAGTGAAAATGCCGGGTCTAACTTAGTAACTGTAGAAAGCGCATCTTTAGTTTATACCATGGAATACAATGTCTTTCTTTAATCGCAAAATTTGCAAGATATAAGAAACTCATATTTCCTTCTCCTTCCTTCCTCCCCTTTACCATTTATCGAACCGTTGCCCACACATGGGACAGAAATGGGCATGGGCAGGACGTGTAAAGAGGAGGGAAGATAACCGATGGTCATTAAGGGTTGCGGACTGGATTCCAAGGGGAGGAAAACGTAGCAGGGGGCGGCAGAAAGTTAGGGGGGCGGATGAGATTAAGAAGTTTGCCGGGACAACATGGCCACAATTAGTACATTACCGGGGCAGTTGGAGAAGTATGGGAGAGGCCTTTGCCCTGCAGTGGGCGTAACAAGGATGATGATGATGATGATGATGTTGATGATGATGCCTACACATTTTCAAATATTCTGTGAAGCTACATCTTGCACAAAGGTCCGTCCACTGGTATGCGAAGTTATTGTGTCACCTCCTGTCATGGTGGAACCGTTCGCAAAGACTTAGACTTCACACGGCGCGCCTTTTATCGCGACCGAGCCTGATCCGGATCGAATTTCTCGGTCCCGGTTGGCTTCCTTGCTCACTCTGCGGAAGGGGCCAATCGCGGCGGCGAATTTCGATCCAGATCTTGCTCGATCGCAATCAATAGTGGCCGCGTGACACCGGTATCACTTAAGCGAAACTTACTTTGCCTCTTTCCCGCACTTTGGGGCTGCTGGCTCCTACTGTGCTGCCTCATCAACCGGTACCAGACATAAAGCAAGCCGGCACTGGCCGTAAGGCACAAAGAGGTCGCGTCAGCTGGCAGGTGATGACGTAAGCGCGGACGCGAGCTCCAACACAAACACAGCGTCGTAATCAGTCCCGCGTCATGACCTCATCGCCGTCATTCCATTGTGAGCACTCCTTCATTGTCGCGCTGTCCGCGTTTCGCCGTCCTAATCTCGGTCATCGTCATAGCGTCGTAATTTTGATGTCTTCGCCCCCCCCCCATTGTCACACCGTCATCACCGTGACGTCATCGTCATGTCACAGTCATCGTGCCGTAGTCGTGGCGCCGCCATAGCTGTTCAATCATCACCATACCGCCGTAGTCGGCGAGTCGTCATCGTTACAGTTGTCGTCGTGCATTCGGGGTTATAGCATCGTCGTTAAGCCATCGTGCTTGTTCTGGTGCTGTTATTCCATCGACGTCATCCAGTCGTCATCATTACTTCCTCGTCATTATTTCATCGCCATGCGTTCAATCTGCATGTTTGAGCTCCTTTAGTTTATACGTTAAACGGGTTGCTTACAGGTGAGAACTTCTTTCAAGCATAGTCGTGGGGTCTATACTCGTAAATAGTTGTTTGATGAAATAAAATAGCGTTCTTCGCAAACACTAATGAAAACTTTTTCTCATACATTTCCAACAGCGCATGGAATCCCCAATTAAATATTCCATTGGAATGCGGGGCACATGTTAACGCGACAGGTCGAGTTTGAGGTGTCTCTCCGCACAGCGCTACATCGCCTGGACTCAAAAATATACTCGATGACAGTGGTCCTTGGATCACAGCCGCATGCGTTGCAAACTCGGAAAGCTACACAGTATCCGGAGTTGGCAGAACTAACTGAGACCCCCTGTCGTCTCGATGTGGAGCTCCGGATTCCCGAACCGTCAGTGTTCTTTCTTTCGTTGTATGCTTCTTTCTTTCTTTCTTTTATTATTTGCATCTTTGGTTATTTGCTTTTTTTATTTGCTTCTTTCTTTCTTTCTTTTTTCATCTCTTTCTTTCTTCCTTTTTATCTTTCTTTCTTTCTTTCTTTCTTTCTTTCGTTCTCGACATAGGAATAACAATACAAAATATTGCCACGCCGCGTCAACATTTATGTATGCAACTTGTACGCAAAATTGGTTGAAGTGTTCCGAACAGCAAACAAGACAACGGGAACGAGTTTAGGATGCCTGGGGCTATAATAAAGAAACAGCCGCTTCGCTAGGCTCTGGTGACACGCGCGAAACGGTAGAGAGAGCGCACGCTGACCGTTTTAGCTGAAGCGGCCGCACAGCTCGTGGTGTAACGTGGCCGCAGCTATAATAATGTGGCGGTCTCGTTGGCAAGGTTAAAAGCTATACGCTGGGCGTAAGGCGCTCTCGATTAATCTCAGAAGCACCACTGCAGGAGGATGGAGCGCAGCTCTGCGCGTCGTCTCGTATGAAAAAAAAAGAAGAAAAAAGCGAGAGAGAAAGAGACAGGGGGAGAGCGAGAGAGCGAGAGAGAGGCGAGAACGACAGGTGGTGGCTCGCAATGCCTTTCCCCCCGGAAGCCACGGAAAAGGAAGCAGCTTCTAGCTGTGAGAAGACGCAGCAAGAAAGGCCTATCGAAATGTTCTGAAGCGGCTCAGCACGGCCGGTTTTACGAAGGAAGCGAGACGCTGCTGCTACTGCTGCTGTTGCTTTGAATGAAAGGACGAGTAAAGAACTTTTGAGAGTAGAAAAAGAGTTGGTGGGCTGTGCGACGAGAAAGCGTGAGTTGGGCTCTATTGTGAGTCAAGATGTTGCCTACAGCTTGGCGTGGAGAGGCTGTCTCTTTCTCGCTAGATACCATGCACTGTTTCGGAAGCTACAGAGTCTGCTGGGGCTGCCACGCTACTGCGCGTGAGATGGTCGGAGATAGCTAGAGATAGTTGGAGGTAGTTGCCGGCAATCAAGGACGCCGAAGATGAAGTGAAGCGAGCAAACGCAGCTTCTCGCCTCGCTCCGACAGATATTGTTACAGTGGAGGCTTAACTGTGCTTCTTCGACGAGAAGCCATCTGAGGCGACGAGAGACGGCGTGCCATCTTCTACGTCGAAAGCCCGGCTCTCCGCTCTTGGGCCTTGATGCTATACTGCAAGGCTCACCCTGGCGACTTGGACCTGTCAGGTCACTGTGTAAAAAAGGAACTTATAGACCGATTTACAACCTTGTTCACTTTCAGGGGTGTAAATTATTTCACAGTGTGGGCGCATGTGCCGGGCGCTTGGGACACGTTGCAGAAGTTGGCACCTGCAGAAGAGCCCCAGGTGCAAGGTCACAGCAGGTGCCAGGGCCCATATTTTTAAACCCCGAAGCTTCAGAAGAGAAACTTCCCCCAGCCGGGAAATTTTGTGATTAGGTGAATGTAAAGCAACGAACCGCTGCCGGTGCAAATACCCATGTGGTGACAATATTCGTGTACTTGTGACTTGTGTTCGTGTTTCGATTTGCGTACTAGTATGTCCGTCTTGCTTGCCTTCTTTTTCTCTATCATTGCCTGAGTGGTGCGTCAGAGCGAAGCTTGCTCTGCCCAACCAAATCAAATCAAATCAAATCAGACTTTATTTCAAATACATCTTTTGACAGATTTCGTTTGCTGGTCAATTTAAGCACATCGTGCTTGTTAGAAGACCAAGCAGCAGGTGGTATAGCTTACAAACCCACCATGGTTTTGCTGCCATCGGCCGGCCACTATCTTAATGCAAGTACAATTACCAGTTCATTTCCATCATCACTATTTACAAAAAAGTACAGTGTTAGTGAGGGCAAACCCGAAAACCCTGAAGGGGATTGGCAGAGCATGCGCCCTTTTAAGACGCGACAGAGATAGAACAGCGAAGACATTGCAAATATCCCTATATCAAAAAATCTATTAGCGCCTTAACGTATCCATTATCTTATCCTTATCTGTATCCTTATGGTGTCCAATAATCCGATATGAAATATGTGGGATCCCATATAAAAACCAGTTTTTTCATATGTCAAATGACGTTATCGGACACGGGAGTTATGCGGAATACTTTTAAGTAGGCATGTATCCCAAGTTCCCGACGAAATATCGAAAAGAACAAAAAGCCCCTTCTGGGACACATAGAAATGCCACACCAAACATAGAAAACATTCTTCGAATAAAGCAATCAAATTAAGAAATCGCCTAACATAGTTACGGACAAGCCGGCTTATATGACCCTAAACGGGATGAAGGGCTCAGCACAGGGGTTTAACTTGGCACAGTGCTCTGACGCAGACAAGTACCCTCGCCGAGAGATCGGCCCCTAAACAGAGGCCTTTTTTCTTTCCCCACTTTGAGCATTAAAACTCAAAGGCAAGTTGACGCCATCTAGGCCGCTATGACGTGACCCTCGTACAGTCATTGACGTCAGAGTCACGTGGTGGCCATTTCGACGGATAGATCTCGTAACCTCTTACGGCGCTGAGACATACGGAATTCGGCTATACGATATGGTGGGACTTCCTGCCGAAATCCGGCCACACATCCACAAAGCTCTACCCGCCAAATTCGGTTTTGCGCTCCACCCTTTCTTTGCCACATCGCGGCTTCTATATATATATATATATATATATATATATATATATATATATATATATATATATATATATATAGTCTTTTGTCTTGTAAGAGGTTTTTCAGTCGAGCTTGCAAGCGATAGCATAACTGTAGAACATATGGACAAGAAACACAAAAATTACGCAAGCACAAACCCGTCTCGGTTTGATGCTCCTTTTCTGTGGCAGCGTTCAAGTGGCCCAGAAAAGCTGCTTTGCGGCTTAGCCCAACCAACAGCTCGTTTGTTTTGAGATCTCCCATCGCTAGTCCCCCCCCCCCCCCTCAGGGGCATTTGTGCTTTTCATGATCCAGGGATATACGTGTATCGTACTTCATTGCGGTGTTATTCTTTCTTTTTTTCGATTTTTGTTGTTAGCCATACCCTGATTCGCATTTCGCCTTTGCCAGCACTATCAAAGTAGAAAGAAAAAAATATGGCGGCATTACGATCTTCGCGGATAGGGAGCTCCCCCGATCGCATGCTGGCCACTCTAGGATAAAAGCCGCAAGGAGCTTCCGCCACCTTTTTTTTCTTTACCTATTGACATACGTCGCTATTATACTAGACTGATGGCGGGAGCTTCTTTGGAAGACTGCGACTTCCATGAAATGGCCGGATTTCGGAAAGCGGAGCCTGTGCGAGATGCCTCTCCTTAAGGGGGGGTCCTTAAACCATCCCGAATTGGAAAATTTCTTTTATAGTCGCAGCTGTGTACCATTATGCAAAATAGAAGTGAGGCGTGCAGACAGGACACAAGAGTAGAGAAGGGGACAACACGAACAAGAACACTTCTCTACTCTTGTGTCCTGTGTGCACACCTCACTTCTATTTTGCATAATGAATCCTTACCAACTAGCTCAGCTTTCTGTCGTTCTAAGCTGTGTACCATTCTACAGCAAACACAGGCCCGCCAGAATCTCTCTTTTTGTGCGAAATCAGTCCATAATGGAAACCCTATAGAGGCGTTTGATGAACCACAACGCGGACATCTCTCTCTCGCTACTCTCCCCACAAGTGCTCTTTCCTCTCGACAACAGGGTTTATGCAGCGCGCATAGACATGACATAAGGAAGCACAGAACGAGGTACGTGGACGCTGACTTTCATAGTTCGAAGTATATAAGTAAAAAAAAAATTTTTTTTCATGAACGAGGTGTGCCGACAAGCCCGTGAACGAATTCTTTTGGAACATTGATCCCTCCTCAACGCATTGGCGAACCTTAAAGGAAAGTTCTACGCCTCGTCGGCACCCCCGTGAGGCATTCCTTTTTTACCTGCTATCAAAGTCCTTTAGGTATTAAAGCATCCTGCTGCTACACTGCTACAACCATCAACATGCATGCTTTAGAGGTCCTGAAGTCAAATTTCATGTTTTGTTGGTTCTCTAACGGCTGCCCAATAAACCGGGAAAAACGTCATCGAGAGTAAGACACCGGAATAATTTATTCTCATGCTATATGCAGCAGTCAATTCTAGGTTGGAAGCGCCCCCTCGAGACATTCGTTACGAAGCAACAGTTTATTTTTCTTGAAGACCTAACAGTCACGTGACCT
This sequence comes from Dermacentor albipictus, assembly GCF_038994185.2. Classification (NCBI taxonomy): domain Eukaryota; kingdom Metazoa; phylum Arthropoda; class Arachnida; order Ixodida; family Ixodidae; genus Dermacentor; species Dermacentor albipictus. Next base: position 21,226 of record NW_027225599.1, read on the forward strand.
CGAATGCATCCTGCCACTTTGGGCGTGCAGCGTAACAAAAATGACGTTTGGTATGCTGCCCCGCGTACGTAATCATGTCTTAAACATGCGTATAAAAGGGTGTGTGTCACACCACATTAATTTCTTTTTGCATTTACGCAGCGTTCAAAAAACGTCAGCTGCTGACGCTGACGACATTTTGCGGAAGACGAGAACGACATGGCTGCTGTGCCTGTCACCTGTGCCTCAGCTGCGCTCGTGAAAGACGCTTTAGAATAAGCGAGTACAAAGCGCACTATCATTAACTCTTAAAGGCAACACTCGATATTCGGCTACTGCGATTACAGCTGCATAGGGCATCAAGGCATTTATGTTTTGACGGCGGTGGTAGGGTGTGGGAGGTGAAACGTCTACAGAACTGGTCACAGCGGGTCGCTCGTTAAAAACCACATGTAACGAAAACGCGCTATACCATTCTCGCTTATGTTTTTGCAACCGTATTGCACCCCCGCGTCTTACCATAGTATCGTTGGGGTTGAAGACACAGGCCGATACTCGATCACGCTTGCGTCGCGTGCACAGATGACACCATTGCGGCGCCACACAAAACGCAATCGCAGCTAAATATAGCCTCTCGGTCGGCGTTCATAGAGACATTGATCGGGAGTGTGCGTTTGTCGATCAAAGGGGGGAGTGGTTTCTTTTGATATAGCTCACTGAGCCATAGTGGATATAAGGCATCAATCTCAAACGCATTTTCGTGAGCAGTTATAAAGGGTACAAATTAGGAATGTTCTTTTTGCATAAATTTCATGCTTGCTTGGTTCCAGAAATGGCGTGAAGGGACTCGGGCAGCAATACAGAGGGGTGCCGATTCCAGCCCACCACCACTGACCACGCCGGCCCTACTACAAAAATGGAGCCACCATGATTGTAAGATTACTCCGTAGCAAACCGGCTAGCTGTATCATAGGTTAAGAATGTAAGCTTTCAAATTCTTTAATCAATGTGACATATGTATTTGGTTACGTCATTTTCGCACCCTAAGGCCCATTACACGCCCCTGCAGCATGCACAGCACATTTCACGTGTTGTGGCTTAAACGTGTTGCGAAACACTCCAATGCGGCAGTGTCCGTGATACCCATTTACTTTTTCCTCTATGAAGCTTAAATCCTAGAGCTAGACCATGAGTCATCTTCCCCCATTTTTGAGCCGCCATACCGCAGCTGAAGTTGCACAAGAGGAACTCCTCAACAACGTGAGGCTCCCGTGTAATTAAAACCTGCAAAACCGAAACTGAAGACAGCGGCTCTGCACCATCTGCTCTCGAAAATATATTTCGGTTTCATTTTCATCCGCATACTGCCGTACGCCTGGCCCATGCCGATGAACCTTCTTCAAAAGAACCGGAACTCGGTGGAGTTGGTCTATAGATTGATCTGCAGAACAAAAGCGTCGACGCACGTTCTTTTTTTACGCCGTCTTGTTTATCGAAGCTTTTGTTCTCAACGGCGGACTTTCTGACTCTCTGACGCCTGATCAAAAAAAAAAAAAGGGCGGGGGGGGGAGAGACAGAAGAGCCCAGAGATGCCTATATCGGGCTCCTCGGACAGCCGTGGGGTCGAGCGACCACCTCCGCCAATGGGAAAAACGAATTCCTTTCCCGTCAGGCGTTCCCCCATTCTAGCGCGGACTTGTGCTGCGTGCCCCAACGCCTCGGTCCAGTCGCCACCATCTTCCTCCGACACCGGGCTCCTCCAAACTCTTTTCTTTTTCCGCGCAGTAGCTGGGACTCTCCTAACTTCTGATCGCCAGTGGCGTGGGCCTAGACCGTCCCACCCCGTTTTACCCACCGGCGTTCATTCACGAGTCGCACGTCGTCATCCATCAGGGGCTCTAATTACGGTAACGCTCAGCGTCGTCGGGTTAAACGCGGTGCGGACGTGTGTGTACGTGAGTGCTTTGGTGGCACGCCGGCGCCCAACGGAGCTGCGCCGACGGTGGTGCCACGCCACCACGTTCTGGGAACCAGGAATAAAGTCGGTGACAGTCTAATAAGAGTTCAGTACAAGGTGCACCCCAGGAGAACGCATTGCTTCTGCCCGTCACCTTTGGAACAGAGCCGAGCTGCAGCTTGAGTCCGCTCACAGCTCAGTGAATGTGCTCAGTTAATGTGAATTTCTGGATTATTAGAAAAATAAACACTCGTTATTTCAAGCTCAAACGTTACCGTTTTTCTGAGTGCTGATGTCAAGATCACTCATAAAATTTGTCGGCTTATTCAGCTTTCATCCGAAAACCGGTGACACAGTACAGATAAAACATGTGCAGATAAAACCTCTGCAGACAAAGTCTGTGCAGACAAAACCTGTGCAGATAATGCTGTCGTTTTTAAACACGCAAAACCGCAAACACGCAAACCGTGAGTGAAATACGCGAACCTGATTTGCTAGCGCATCTATTGAAATTGCGTTTCTGTTGGACAACATAGATACAACCTTCCCATTCTTAGGTTATCACCAACCATAGTGGAGTGGTAGTGTAGCTAATTTGCATGAGGCAACCCATTCTGCCGTATTAGACTCAGTTTCTGAGGAATTGTGCTGCCGATTAAGTACGTTTTCAACTGTGACGCGCATTCCTTTTCCTAGGTAACCTGTCATCCAGGCAGTCTCCCGCCGAACACGGTCAGCGGTGCTTATTTCTCTCTCTGCCACCGGGCCTTTCGCCTGCCGTAAATTAAATTGGTGGTTTCTCCTAACTGCAATACCCATACTGGTGCTTATTCCAAGTCAGATTGGACCCATTCCACCGGGTATTACTAGAAGGGGCTGAAATTTAAAGAAGAGACATGCAGTGGCGTAGCTAGGTCCCGTGGCACCCGGGGCCCTTAGGTCTTCTGTCATCCCACCCCGCTGGATGTAGCCGGCGGAAAGAGGGGTGTCTTCAGACGTATATGACACCCCCCCTCCCTCACTGGCCCCTTGCACCCGGGGCCCACGGCCCCCCGGCCCCCCCTGTCGCTACGCCACTGGAGACATGTGGCGCAGCACCTCGCTTGTTGAATGGTTTTAAGCCTGCATATCACCTTGGACAGTGTCCTTCGTTCTCGACGTGGCAGGCAGTAAAAGAGAAACCATTGAGGACATTCTTTAAAATAAAATTCAGCCGGGAAATTCCAGTTGTCGCTAACAAGCAGCTTCAGAAAGGCAGAGCCAATCTTGCTGAAGGAAGAAGACGCAAAGCAGCATAATGCAATCAGCATTTGGACATAACCGTTGCTATGCAGCCAACTTGGCTATGAGCGCGTGCAAAAGCGACCTGTTGTTCCCTGCTAGATCACTCGCATTAAATTGCAATGAGACCAATGGAGTTTTTTTTTTCAGGAATTATTGCGACTATTTATCAGTCTCTCTTTTGGCCAGAATGGCGAGGTCTGATATGGCAGGATGAGTTGTTAGTTACACCTAACTTACTTTCGAGATTAAGCTTCCCATTGGAAGTATCAGAAATTAGGAGAGAATCGCGAGAACTAAACCTTCAGAAGGTCGAAGTTTTGACGCAGTGGTGAAATATAGGTTATACATACAAAATAAGGTAAGGGGTGATAGTTTCCCAGAAACATTCACGTAGCAGCGACCGGAACTCGGAGCTGAGCAAGAACACCGCAGAACGCTCTACAAGCAATAAGCTGCATGCAATACCGCAAAAACTTTGAGTGAAAGATGATCAATAGCGACGAAGCAACAGATATGCCGAAGTAGAAAATAGTGACAAAGAATACACAGCCATAGGCAACAAGATAGACGAATAAGGCAGCCAGATGTTGCCATAGTGGTAGACCGCGAAAGGATCGACCGCAGAAAGGCCTGAACACGCGGGCACGCGGATCGATTGAGGACATCTAAAGTATTGCGCCATCCTGTACACTGCTCCCCCCCTCCCCATCCTTCCCCCGTCAGCCTGCAGCCTTTTCATTTCCGATACACACATCTCTTTTCCGAATACTTATTCCGTCTTCTCTCTTTCCAACATCCGTATCTAGCAAATGTACGTAGTATTCGTATCCTTCCTTTGTATAGGCGCTGTTCCTTATCATCCCGCACCGTCTTTGTCGTCTAAGCAGAACTGTGTCTGATGACTGTTGGCTTCGCGGACGTACGCGCTACACAGCTAAAGGAGGTCGTTTTGATTGATTCGATTCGCGCACTTTTGCTTTGCCGTTTATCTGAATAGCATTATCGTTGCATCATGTTTTTTTTTATTTCTTGCTTACTTTTTTTTTTGTCTCTCGTATAACAAACCGGCGTCTTTCTTGCTCGTCAGTGCTTCCGGTCGTCGCCGACGAACCCTTTCCTGCCACCGCTGCCGCTTATTGATTTCGAGTTCAACGACATGGCGAAAAAAAGAAAAAAAAGAGAATAGACGCCGTGTGAAGCGCCGTTGAAAGCAATGCATTCACGACGCCACATTTTTTTTTGCTTTCTGCATCTGCGTCGTGTTTACTGTCAAGAAAAAAAAAGTTACCATAACCATGCTCGATAGAAATCAAACTGGGACATATTCTCTTATGGATCATATGACCTCAAAGAAGACACTGTTGAATTCAGAGTTCCTAGAGCGTAAAGTATGCATTAACGTGGATGTTTGGACATGTTGGTGTGGACATGGATGGAGTTTTTTAACGCTCGGTAAGACGAGGACGAGAAGTAGACATCAAACGCAGGAGCGCAGTGTTATTGCTTTCGTTATTGTACAAAGAAGTCGCGAAGAAAACGAAACTTTAGAAAGAGACCCTGGGTCAGAGTAAGTTATTGCGCTACTATTTCCGCTTATTCCTGTTGCTTCCCGCAGCCTTTAAAGCGTATAAAACTTTACAGCCTTTAAGGGAAGTAACCAGGTTCGAATCTCCCGATAGAGTTCACGATGCAAAATCCACCATGTAAAGGTTCAGAGACAGCGCTTTCGCGCTTAGTAGGAATACCGAAACACCGCAAGTACAAAGAATTGATGAATCCTTAGTTCCAGAGTCATTTTAAATGCTTTCGTAGGTTTAGTGACTTTAGCACTAAGACTTTTTCTCTTAGCCTTGAGTTATGTTTGATCCTATAGTGTTGCTGTGTAGCTCAGCTACCTTTTCAGTTGCGCTTTTCTAAATACACTTCTTCGTGCGAGTTTACGATGGCTTGTCTGTCTCTCCCTTGCGTCCTCTTCACGATGCATCGCATGGCGGCAAGCGTGACGAGCGTCCGCTGACTTGTGTTCTTAAAAATGCTTAGTTAAAAATGTAGACAAATGATAACGATAGTGTGCGTAGATGCACGAATTCATGCGCAGATAATAGACAGTTTTAGTACTGCGCCATGACGATACGTATGCAGCACGCAAGCGCTTTGCGGAACGCAAGAACACCTGTCAGGTAAAGGATTTTAGTACTGCGCAATTCCTACGTACGTAAGCAGGTGAACGTTGTTAGACGCCGAGCGCGTCGGAACGCGTTGGCCGCGTCCGCCAGTGCATCGAATCATCGGTCGAACTATAGACGCTGTTGGTCTCGCCAACTTGATGTTACGTGTGTGCTCGTTCACGCGACGTCGAACTATATTCAGGCCTTTAAGAGACTCTACCTTAAATACGGATGCAATACACGATCCAATGCAATCATATCCAATGGATGCAATCATATCCAGAAAAATAAAAAACCGAGTACTTCGACGCCGCCATTTTGCGAAACTCTTTTGTCTCGTGCACTGCCGAACCAACGAGAAGCACGAGGGCAGCACGCAAGGCTCCCCACGTACGCACACAAGAATCGGATGCGTGCGTACGCAGCAGCCGCGTACGCATCACGCACCGTTCGTGCTACGTTCTGCACATGCACACTTTGCAGAACGTAGCGCTCTTGCGCACGCAACGCCGTTACGTACGGAACGTATGCGGTACTAAAACCGTCTAATAAAGCTAAAGTTAGCAAATATGTAAAGACATCACTTTGCCGATCTTTTAGCACTTATTCGACGGTTCGCCACAGGGGTGAATCTCCGCGTGGCTGCCATTGGCTGTTTTCGAGCAGACGCTCTTTCGACGCTAGCGCCAAGGTCCCCTTCAGTGAAACACGCTCAAAAAATGAGCAAATGTGAAAGGTGCATGACAGATACAAGAGTACTAAGCCCAAAAGTTCAAAGATTGTGAAATAACAAAAGAAAAGCGCCAGAAAATGCGAAGGCCGTTTCATGTACACACAAATATAAAAAAAACTAGATTTTTATATAACGCCTTCCAGACCGAAATGTAGCCGAGCTTCTGATATATGCACTAAGATACTGCACAAAACTGGATGACGTGTATGACGTAGTCATGACAACTACAGAAAGCGAAAACTCACTGGTAATGGCAAAAACAATGGTACGCAAAATACTTAAAAACAATAGAATAGAATGCTAACATTGTTTGATTGACAGCCATATAAAAAAGAGCTTACCTATAAGCCTGCACGAAAGTATATGAAATGCGTGACATGTTCATTACTACTGAATGAAATGAAAAAGACATGGCAAAACAAAAATAACGTTGTACTAAAAACTGAAATACACATTATCACATTATTTTGCACTTGGCCACAACTTGTGTAACGGTGGCAAGGGGGAACAGAAGGTAGCCGGCTTTTGTAGCAGCACATAGAAAACATTCGCAGAATGGCCTATTCCTCAATGAAAGACCAGGTAAATAAGCCAAAATTACGTCACTTAAGGCACTAAGTCGTATCTACTGGGCGCTCTTTTGTATAATAAACACGAACTGCAAAAATCTGCATGTAGGACACTTGCAATGCGCATGCTTCCCAGAAGGAAAAAAAAAGCGAATCATGCCTACACAGGAAGGTTGTTCGCGCGGTTTTCCCATCGGGGGTTACTGAGATAGTACACCAACACGAACAGTAATTTTTCAGCCATTAGTACGTTTGTAGAACGTGACACAGAGATAAAGCACTGAGGGCGGAATGGAAAGCTGGGGAATTTACTGAAGTTGCAGAATGAGACTTGGCACAGAAAAACGCAAGTCATAGACTAGGTGACAGCGAGGAGCAACATTTATTTGTCAGCTTTCTCTACCGGCAAGAGGGAAGTGTAGCACAATCAAGATGCAACGATGTCCGGAGGCTTATGGAGCGCACACGTGGACAGGACTGTGTTCGTGTACATGCGCCTTTTGATGTCCTTGGGTCTGCGCGCTCACCTGTTGTCTTTAGGCACCCGGAACAACCTTGCACGGCTTGTTTTTGAGGTATTTTTGTACCACTGCACGATGCACGAGTGGTACGAGTCGTGAAATGGGTGAAACATCGCGGATCACAAGCACACACTAACCAGTACCACGAAACTGACGAAACTACCCGCACCGGTCAACGCACAGCAGCGCACGCTTCCCGATAACAGCAGATAACTAAACATGAAACGTCATGCAGCGGGCTAACATGGCGCCGGGTCGGCGGGGCCGCACGGCGTGCGCGCGGAGACCGTCGAAGGTGAGGGAGTTACGAGGGAGGGCGAGGAGTTGGGGGGAAGGGCTCGGCCACCTTGATCGGTGTGCTTGCGCGCGACGATCTACGAGGCCATGCAAGGGAAACGGATTTTCTTTTTCGCCCTCCTCATAGATGGCGCCAATTACCTCTGCCACCGAAGCCGGGGAGTCCCACCGCGGTCTCACCACGTGCTGAATTGTTGAGCTCTTATTCGAAGGCAAGAACTGTCAACTGCAAGCAATCTGACAAAACGCGTGACATGGCACACAGTTGGAACCAAACCAAAGTCTAAGCAGCTCAGTTACACCAATTGCAAAAGATGTGTACTGCCGCAACGCTTTGTTGCATTGGATAGAGCGTCAACCTTTTTATGTACATTTGCAAATAAAGCACAGCAACTCTAAAGGTAATATGAACGAACAAAATTCTCTCGTAGCATTGTATCGGTATGTACGCCACGAGGGGTTGTCTGCCTACTATCCTTTCTTCCTTCGTCATTTCATTTTCGCCTGCAGTTATACTCTGTTCACGCAATACATAACTTTCATGTCAAGGGAGGTGATTCTGGAACCAAGCTTTGAGGTATAGAGGGTCCACTGTTAAATGGAACACGTTATTGAAGAGCACGTGTGAGAGAGAGAGAGTGAGAGAGTGAGAGTGACTGAGTGTGTGCGTACGTGTGCGTGTGCGTGCGTGCGTGTGTGTGCGTGTGTGTGTCATCTTTCGCAAAGTGGGCAATCGCCAGGCCTTGAACCGCGGAACGTGTGGTTGCAGACGTTGGCACCTACAGCAGTGCACAATAAGGTACTATATTTTGTATTTTCGGTCTCATAAGCTAAGCTGCTCCGAATGTTGGTGCTGCGTCGTGCCAAGCTCCTAGCCTAGGGCAGTAGCCTCTTGAACGCGCACTGTCGTGTGACGTCACACCCAACGCAAAGCCCACCCAGCGTGCACGCAACTTGAGCGTCCCAAGAATGTATCGCGAGGAAATCACGTACGTCAACCAGCATGTCAGAAATATCTGCGCGGTGGTGAGATAAATTTTAATGACAGGTAGAGAGGTTACCCGAACTAGAGGCTTGGCATCCTACCACAACATATCATATTGACCGCAAATAAAGACGGGGGCAGCAGGAGAGAACACAAAAACTACACGGGCGGTCATATAGAAAACACCAACTAGGCCAAACTGAAGTTCTGATGCTGCCACAGGTTTAACTTGTAACGTGAGATAAAATAAAATATGAAAAGGATAACAATGAAAGCGAATATTTTTTGTTTTACCCCCTGGGTTTCTTTAAAACAATGCATGGCACACGAGCGTTTTTGCATTCCACCCGCATCGGACTGCGGCCGCCGCGGCGGGGATCGAACCCACAACCTCGAGCTCAGCAACGCAACGCCATGGCGACCGGGCTACGGCGGCGGGTGTCGAGCCGTCTACGAAAATACGTCGACAGCATAACTAGTGCCGGAATCAAGCACCACCGTCAAAGTCAGCAGCAGTTTCAGAATTACTTCTGGTGCATCCATTTCATTTCTGACCCGCCGTGGTTGCCCAGTGGCTATAGTGTGTTGGGCTGCTGAGCACGAGGTCACGGGATCGAATCCCGGCCACGGCGGCCGCATTTCGATGGAGGTGAAATGCGAGAACACCCGTTTACGTAGATTCAGGTGCAAGTCAAAGAACCCCAGCTGGTCGAAATTTCAGGAGTTCTCCACTACGGCGTGTCTCATAATCAGAAAGTGGTTTTGGGATGTAATACCCCATAATGATTTTTTAAAATTTCATTTCTCAATTCCGCATAAATTGTTGGCTTGCTTTGACAAGCAACCTTCGATAGTTTCTGAAATTCTGATCAACAAATTTTTTTTCTTAGCCAACTAACAAAGAAGAAAGAAAGAGAAGTAAAGGTGGAGACAGTAACCTTTAAGAAAGAAAAGATGGATGGCAGTGAAACAAAACGAACTCGACGGAGAGAGAGAGACGATTATAGCGCATTTACAAAATGCGGGCGCCACCAACCACGTAGAACAAGTGGGCTGGAAATGCGAGGGATGGGTAAGGCCGGGTCACGCATATGTTGTACACGCAACCCGTTTGGTTCCGCTCTTGAATCGATTCCACTGCCTCCAAGCCGTTGCCCAGAGCTGAACCAAATCGCAAACATCCATCTCCGTTTCAGCACGTCAACAAAGAAATTGTCAGATACCTTCCCGCAGCAGCAAACCCTTGACAGAAATAAGAAAAAAAAACAAGAAGACGCGGCACTGTTTTCATGAATGTGAAGAGCAAAAAAAAATATATAAACGAAGACAGAAAAGAGGACAGGTCAGTTCTCGGTTCATTGAATCGCGCGTAAACCAAAAAAAAAGGAAAAGGAACCAGCAGTGTTTTGTTTGCGGCGTAACTTCGGTGGTTCCTTTATATAAACGAAAAAGAAAGAAAACAAGAAAATGCTGCGCATAGAAAGGCTCAGCGTGCATTTGTATGGTTAGCAAATTACGCGATCGTTCCCCCCTTTTTTGCGTTTTCCTTTTCTTTTTCATCCATCCTTGCAGCGACCTTTTCACCTCCACAGAAAGCTGTCCGTTAGTATAGCCCAACTCAGTGCGGCTATACGCTTTCAACCTACAGTAGTCATAGCAATCGATCGTCTAAATAAATAGATAACAAAAACAGAAGCAAGAGAAAGGGAGGGAAAGAACAATTGACCGAGCTGTAGAGAGAATGAAGAGGAAAGGCAGGGAGGTTGACCAGATATGAGTCTCCGGTTTGCTACCCTACACTGGGGATGGGGGATAGGGGTTAGAAAGATGACAGAGAGGAAAACGCTAAAAAGAAAGGAAAAAAAAACACGCACACATGGAGGCACACACACAAAAGGAAAGATGACAGAGAGGAAAACGCTAAAAAGAAAGGAAAAAAAACACGCACACATGCAGGCACACACACAAAAGGCGTTCCAGTTAAAGTCGTTCACTCAGGCCGGTAGATCGCAAAAAGCGCAATAGCGCTTGCACGGCCTTCTTCTGTGACGGTAGGTCCTTTCGATGTCCAGCAACGTCTGCATGGCAATTGAAAGGCGGTCAGCAAGAGACATGTTCCGCCAGATATACGGCCTATGTGAGATGGCGCATGCTCGCGAAATTCGAGACGACAAAAATAAACGTTGCACGATGCTGCATGGCTCACGTGAACGAGCATCAATGATCGCGCACCGGTTGAATCTGGTCCCTGCACCGTCAAGGGTGGCAATCGATTGACGAGTATCTGATCCTTACGGCCGCCCGCGCATTGGTGCCTGAATATCGAGGCTCACCGACCACTACGCAAGCCACACCTCTCTTTTCTCTCTCTCTCTCTCTCTCTCTCTCTCTCTCTCTATCTCCGCTTGTTTCACCATCTTCCTTGTCTTTGGCATGCGCACTGCGCGACCGCAACTAAATATCTAATTCTGGGATTTTACGTGACAAAACCACGATATGATTATGAGGCACGCCGCTCAGTGAGAAGAAGAAGAAGCGCCGAGCAGTGCAGACGTGAAAGCATCGGCTCCGTTTCTTTTTCCATGCTCCGCTCGCCAATTGTGAGAGTACAACGAAAAGAAGCATACCACTGGATCCACGAAGCGACGGCGAATCGACTGACACCAAGATTCGAGGTGGGGCTCCTATTTTCACAATTTTACAGAACCTTTTCTGCTCCTAGACGCCGACTTGAGCTTAGCATAGCTAAGCTTAGTGAGGAGTAGGGCCCTTGTTGGGCCTAGTAAGCCCACCTGCCCGCAGGCATGGCGGATTCAAGCATGGAAGATGAAGATTTTTCTGGAAATGAAAGAAAGAATGCTCAGGAAGACTTCAGCTGGCAAGTCGTGGCTGGCCGAAGATCACGAGCTAGCACAAAGGCTGTGGATGAGGAGAGCACATTGCCACGCAGTGAGCGAGATCATGGCGCCAAGAAAACCGCCGTTGGTGGAATGATTAAGAATCGGGTTATCAGAGCTTCGAGAATGCCTCAACTGCCTGAGGAGCACAGCAAGATCATTATACGGCCTCGAGGAGGGCTCAATTTGAACAAGGTGAGCACCACCATGATTGGTTCTGCAGTCATTGAGGCGTCCGGCCTAACGGAAGACGAGGCCCGTGAAGATGTTGTCTGCCCAAACTTCACTCAAAATATCATCGTAGTCAGCACACCTAAGCCCGAACATGCTGCGAAGTACGTCAGAATCAAGTCTTTCAAGATCATGGCAGCGGAATACGAGGTAAATGCATACGAAGCGGCACCACATGCCACATGCAAAGGCGTCATCCGAAGAGTGGACATCAGAGACTCCCAAGCTATGATAACAAGAAATATCGTGCATGACTTGAACCCGCTTGCGCTGGCTGCTAAGCGCATCAAGACGTCGGAATCGGTCATAGTACTTTTCGATGGACTCAAAGTGCCCAATTTTGTCAGGTATGGATCCACACTAGTGAGGTGCTACCTTTACAGGAAGCAATTCGACGTCTGCTTCACCTGCGGAAGGGTCGGGCACCGCTCTGATGTGTGTCCAACACCTGACTTTGTTCAGTGCAGAGGTTGTGGAACTCGCAACCCAGGAGATGAACATGTGTGTGTACCTAGGTGTAAATTTTGTGACGGCGATCACCCTACCGGCGACAAATTTTGTAAGAAAAGATTTCAAGTCCCTTACGTCGTACGACTCCGTCGAAGAGAGCGCAACAGGACTCGGTCGTCAACAAGAGCGCACTCGGAGGCGCATCAGCTGGCGCCCAACCATCGCCCCGAGGACAGGGAGCACTCGCGCTCCAGGAGTCGCACCAGATCCAGGCATCGTTCGCTATCCAGGGAGAGAAGGCGCTCCAAGTCAAGGGACGCGCAGGTGCACTTCGTGCAAAGAGACTCAATCCCTGGCGAGAAGGCGACGCCAGGAACCACCTGGGCTGACAAAGTCAAAGGTATGGCGAGGGTTGCTGGGGGCGCCTCGGCGGCTGTGGGTGATGACAATGATGCCAGAATAGAGCAATTAATTAAAGAAGTAGCCTCTTTAAGAAAAGCTAATGAAGAATTGACCAGGCAGGTAGTAGAGCTTCGTAAAAAAGAGCAGTCAAGCCCTGCTAGTGTAGAGATAGATAGACCTGTGAGCAAAAGCAACGATCCAGGGGAATCCAGCTCCCCTGCCCCTAAAAAGAGAGCGGTGAGTTCCGAGGGTGATTCAGTCTTCTCAGCCCTCAGTGAAATAAAAGAGGCAATTAAAGCGTTAAGAGAGACAGTGGAAACGACCAACTTTAAAGTGGACAAATTGTGGAAATGGAGGCTAACGGCAGAGAAAAGACTTAGGAAAATGGAGGCGCGAGGGGATGACGACGATGAGTATCTGCCATCGGAGGCGGATAGTATAAAGTCCATTCCTGGATTGTCCGGGGCCATCACAAAGAGGAAAATAGCAGGTAATAGAAAGGCATCCTCACTTAATAACAATGGACAGTAATCATGGATTTAACGTGTGGCAATGGAATTGTCGTGGGTTCCAACACAAAAAAGCAGCACTGCAACAGGTGATCAGGTCATCTCAGGCCAGGCCAAAGGTAATTATGCTGCAGGAAACCTTAGCGGACGAAATTATGCTCACTGGGTACAAAGTTATATGTAGAGACAAAAGAATGGGGAGGGGGTTGGCGACCCTCATTGACAAAAAGTTGCCGTACATTGAGCATGAGATTCACCTTAGACATTCCAGGTTTGAATTTATTCTAGTTGAGAGTATACTTAAAAGAAACATAGGTAAGACGCAAAGCATTTTCTGCTTGAATATTTACAGCAGTCCTAACGACATGAGACAAAGGTTTAGAGCACTCTTCAACAAGGTGCTTTCGGTTGCCAAAAACTCCCCTCTCATTATTGGAGGCGACTTTAATGCTCCCTATCATACATGGGGATACGCTTGGAACACAAAGAAGGGAGAGGAGCTATGGAGTCTTGCCATGGATCTGGGATTATGCTTGATTACTGATCCTGCGTATCCCACCCGTTGTGGCACTTCCACAAGCAGGGACTCCACGCCAGATCTTATTTTTGTGAACAATTCAGGAGGAGCCAATTGGGAAAATTCAAACTTGGATCTCGGAAGCGATCATTACATTATACACATAACCATACGCATACCGAGGCAGGAAACAAGAATCTTCAAATTCACTGATTGGGATCACTTCAGAAAAATTAGGGCGAACAGAGGGACAGTGGGGCCTCCACATGCCGAGCAGGAGCCCCTTCAGACATGGGTCATCCAGCTCAGAGAGGACGTCAAGGAGGCCACTAAAGAAATCAGGACAGAGGAAAATATTGAAGCTATGGACAGCAGGCTGGCGCATCTGATTGAGGCCAAACAGGCTATATTACAGAGATGGAAAACGCAGAGACTTAACAGAAGGCTAAGAAAAAAAATAGCGCAATTAAACAGAGAAATTGATGATCATTCGAAGACCCTCGTGAAGCAACAGTGGGATGAGATCTGTGATTCGGCTGATGGTAGACTCAAACATGGAGGTAGCTGGAACCTCCTCAAGCACTTGCTCAACGAGAATGAAAGAAGGACAAGCAAGAGAACAGCTATAGCTAAGTTGGTTCATCAGGAAAGCCAAGATAAAACAGAGAGGGATATCATGGATAGTCTCGCAGCCAAATATCTCCCACTTAAACAACCAAACGAAGGAGAGGAGAGCCCCGAGTATACGGGAGGCATATGTGAAGAACTTGACCGGGACTTCACTGAGAGTGAAGTGAGGGCCGCTCTTCACAGTCTTAATGGTAGATCGGCGGCTGGACCTGACGGAATAACTAACAAGATGTTAAGAAATCTAGATGATGCATCAATCTATTATCTAACTGAACACTTCAATGAATGTTGGAGAAAAGGGGTATACTCAGAGGAATGGCGGGTGGCCAATACTATCCTCATACCAAAGCCAGGCAAACAACTCACTCTAGACAACCTCCGTCCTATTTCCTTAACGTCATGTCTAGGCAAAGCTATGGAACATGTCATCCTAAATCGACTCACGAAATACGTTGAGCAGAACGAGATCCTCCCATACAACTTGATCGGCTTTCGTCCAGGGCTGTCAACTCAGGATGCTATGCTGCTGATCAAACATCAACTTATACAGGCTAGCCCAGCGCATACGAAAGCTCTTTTGGGATTGGATGTGGAAAAAGCTTTTGATCGTATAAAGCATAAGGCAATACTTGACGTTCTCTCGGAGATGGGTTTGGGTAAGAGACTTTTTAACATGATTAAGGACTTTCTTAGAAATAGAACTGCACAACTCGTGCTGGGTGAGCTTAAATCAGAAGCTAAGAATTTGGGAAATAGGGGCACTCCACAAGGGGCTGTGCTCTCACCCATGCTATTCAATTTAGCAATGTCCAAGGTTGCAAGAAATCTGGAGAAAATTGAGGGTATACGTTATGTGATATATGCCGACGACATAACCATATGGAGTGCCAAGGGCAATATAGGACAGACAGAGAACAGATTACAGGAAAGTTTATACGTTGTAGAGAACACACTGAAAGCCATGGGGTTGAAATGCTCGGCAGCCAAATCAGAACTCTTAGTCATTAAACATTGCAGAAAGGGTCGTAAACCAAGAGGTTACATTCCGGAAGATGAGCCTAAAGTGTGCTTATATACTCATGAAGGATCCGCAATCAGGCTAGTTGAAAAAATCAAGGTTCTTGGGTATCACATAGACGGAAACAATACTAACTACAGAACAATACAACATATCTCGAATAAAACAGATGATGTCATTAGGTTACTAAGGAGAATTACCAATAGACACAGAGGCCTGGGAGAAGACAGCGCTTTGAGGATAATACATGCCTTTGCTCTCTGTCACTTCACTTATGTGGCTGGATTATTCAAATGGAAGCAGGCAGAACTTAACAAACTTAATGTGATGCTCAGGAAGCTCGTTAAAGTAGCCCTAGGTATACCCAGTAACGCTGCAACCGACAAACTCATGAGTCTAGGGGTGCACAATACAATGCAAGAAATTGCGGAGGCCCAACAGCTAGCGCAACACGAAAGATTGACAAAGTCACGAGCTGGCAGGAACATATTACAGGCAATAGGTGCAGAACTGAATACATCGAGGAGTCCAATAGAGGCTGAAGTAGAATTAATGACTGAAGTTAGGAGCAAGATCAGAACCAACCCTCTCCCCAGAAACATGCATCCAGAATATAATGTCGAAAGGAGAAAGGCAAGAGCTAAAGCACTCTTGAAGGAAATAGAGCAGCAGAACCAACTGGCAGCTATAGTTGATGCCGCCTGGGTGAACGGTAAAGAAGCCTATACGGCCACTGTATCAAATTATCAAGGGAAGGTGCAAGACGCTCTCACAATTTTTACCAAGGACCCCACGGTGGCGGAACAAGCGGCAATTGCTCTAGCCATCAGGAGTAATAAGTGGGCCTTCATTTACAGTGATTCGAAAACCGCTGTAAAGTGTTTTGACAAAGGCTACGTAGCTGGAGTTGCAGCTAAACTTTTTGAAAACATTGTGATTATGACAACTGAAATCCGATGGTTTCCTGCGCATATGGGGAAAGTGGACGAGACTCGGGTAAACCTCAATGAGGTTGCTCATGACTTGGCACGAGGACTTGCTAACCGTGACAGTCACAACCGAGCCGTTCACCATCAAGCGAGGGAACCCAGAGATCATTTACTAACATACAATGATGTTACCAAACATTACTATTTAGGACGCCGACAATTCCCATTGCCACATTCAAAACTGAACAGGGCTCAGGCAGTCTCACTGCGCTTATTGCAAACGGGTACATATCCCACACCGTACACCATTAATAAAATATATCCAGAGAGGGAGATTAAGATGGAATGCAATGATTGTAATGGCATCATTGGAATCAGACATATGCTGGCGGGGTGTCCCGCGACTCTCCCCAACCTCGTTGAAGAATGGACACAGTGGGAGAAAAGGATTCAAAGCCCATTGTTTCAGGACCAACTAAGGGCAGTCCAGAGGGCCCATGATGTCGCTGAAAGGCTTGGCCTGACAGTGCCAACGTGGGAGCGGCCCGCCTTGGCTTGAGAAGTCGAGCCTCCGGACCTCTGTACAATAAAAGTTTTTACACACACACACACGCCGCTCAGTGGAGAACGGGAGGGGGGGGGGAGGAGGAGAGGACCGCAATAGCTTTGACCAGCTGGGGTTGTTTAACGTGCACCTAATGCACGGCACACCCCAGGTGGTCAAAATTCAAACCCTCAGGCGCGCGTCTTCCTCATTCCAGGAATTCGTGGGCTCTCGCCGCCACCCTAACCCGGTCCACGAACTTTCGCTGGCCATCTAGTCCTAGGCACGACAGCATGGCATTCCACAGTTCTTCCTTGTCCTCTTCTGGCTTCTCTTTTTCA
This sequence comes from Dermacentor albipictus, assembly GCF_038994185.2. Taxonomy (NCBI): domain Eukaryota; kingdom Metazoa; phylum Arthropoda; class Arachnida; order Ixodida; family Ixodidae; genus Dermacentor; species Dermacentor albipictus. The sequence goes on from NW_027225599.1 coordinate 38,187, forward strand.
GCTGTTGGTTCACCAGGCGTCTTTGGTTTTAGCGGTAACGCTTTCTTTTTTAAAACTGAAGGGTCGACTCAGCTGTCCACAACTGCAACCTCGTTCCGGGACATCAGTAACGTTGTACTGTGGGCTATGCGGTAAAGTTCTTTCGCTTTAGTAAGAATTTTGATATATCATGCACTACGTTATACAGTCCTCGTCTTACGACGCGGTGCGCATGGAGCCATATTTTCCCGAGGTGTGTGGACAACCTCCTCCTGCAGGGCATCGACTACTATTCTATGAGCATCGAGGCGACGCTCGCCGTTGGGGCGACGCTCGCCATAGGGGCGACGCTCGCCATGGAGCGACGCGAATGTGGCGCCTCTGTCGGCATCGAGCCGCACTGCAGACGGATTCAATCCTCAGTCACTCTAGGCTTTATCTAATCACTGGAGGGGATTACGACCCCGTCTGTGTACTAAGTGCGAATATGGAGTGTTCGCCACTTGGGCACACATTCTCTGGGGATGCGAGGGTAACCCTCCCTCACAATCATTACTGCCAGCTCCCTCCGAGGAGGGTTGGGACCAGCTGCTGACAAGAGCAGACGAGAAAACGCAGCTCGCACTCGTCTCGTGGGCCCAAGACGTCGCCCCCACCTGGGAGCCACGCTAGGCCTACCTGCCCTAACTTCCTACCCTACAGTGGCAAATAAAGTTGTTTCTCTCTCTCTCTCTTTCTAGCCGCACTGGTCGTGGTGAGGACAGACTTGCTTCAGAGTGCGAGCAGGATCAAGACAGGATCAAGAGAACAAGACGACGTATTTTTTTTCTCCTAGCCTGGATTTGAAAAGGCATGTCAACAGCACCAAAATCAACAATTTGAAGAGCAAGCAACAAACCAACACCAACAAGCTGTTCGTTGGGTACGATGGCACTTGTCGCGACAAAGTTCCAGCATTCAGTAAACGGCGACAATACCATACGGTGGGCATTGCAAGGTAGAGCGTGCAGTGGAAAATGCACCACTGTGCAAAAGAAAAAGAAGAGAATTCTTGAAGGTGTGTTCCAGCCAAGTACAGTAGCTAATTGCAGTGACGTTATGGCGAAGGCGAACAACTTTAAATGTCGACGCTTGTTGGGAACTATGCTTTTGGAACGCGGAGACACAGAGGAAAAGAAGTAGAGCAGTTGTACGAGAATTCGATGGTACCCTCGCGATGCAACCTAGGTTATTGGGTCTTACCTGGCTTACGAAAGGCACGCTCGCAGTAAGGCTGACTGACCGACCAGACGTGTAACGATCATGGTCGTTGAGATTAACGTAACATTTCACTTAGGTGTCTCACTCCAACTGGGGGGCGGAAAATAAGGGGGTTTCACGTGCCAACACCATGATGAGATTATTATGAGCGTCGTAGTTGACCACCCGGGTTCTTCAACGTGCACCTCAATCTAAGCAGACGAGTGTGTTTGCTTTTAGCCTCCACTGAAATACGGCCGCCGCGGCCGGGAACGCACCCGCGACCTCGGGCTCAGCAGAGCAACGCCACAGGCGCTAAGCTACAGCGGCCGGGGTTCAAAGAAAGAACGAGCAAACGAAGGAAGACTGGCGTAAACACTCAGCGGACTACGCGTTTGCAAATCCCTCGTGCATACGTCGCCGACCGACGCTTTCCACACAGGGGCTGCGATGCTTCGGCTTATTGGGTTCCCTACGAAAGTCGGGCGTTTGGGGTCACTGGGTCGTTGGGAGAACTTAAAAAAAGATTGTGGCGGAGGAGGGGGCGAGAGCGGCGTGGTGTAACTGGCGAGAGGAGGAAGTGTGCAGTGAGATAAATATAAATACGGCGGAACTGATCAACCCCACCGGGGACCACCCACGCGAACCTCCGGTTTTCGAGCGAGCCGCCGGTCCTGGGCTTCTTGTACGCGTCTTGTCTAAACATTCGCGCCTCAACGCTTCGCTTGCCCAACAAGCGGGGGGACGGCGTGTGTATTTAGACGCGACACCCTCTTTGGTTAAGACGGTCCCTGTTTCTTTTCTCCTTCTCTCTGTCCCTCACTTTTTTGCAGAGCAGGGGAAGGGGGAACCGAAAAACAAACATGTCCCCGTAGCCAAAGCCTTCTTATAAGGCCGGCCGACGTCTCTAATACCAAGCAGTGCAAGCAGACCCATAACGCCGCTTCGGCTACCGTAGTAATTCGTATTTAACCTGCCGAGTTGCAATAAGCTTCGTGGGAAGGGATCCGACGTTCCACGCACTGCTTGCCACATACTCGAAGACGAGGTTTTCACGCGACCACGATGTCGGGAGGGCGCACGAGCGAGCTCGGGGCACCCGCAATTACGGCCGAAAACTCGGAGCCGCTCAGGAAACGTGTCGCGTAAGACGCGGTTGCTGCCGCTATGTACGCCCGATATCCCGTACACGGCACGAATCCAGCCGGAGAAAATCGCTTGACGATTGCCAGACAATCTTTCGGACCTCTCTCGACTTCGTATTCGGCGCAGGGTACTGGAAGATATGTCTAAAACACTAGCCTCCACCACTTCTCACGTTATCTACCCTATTTCGAATCTCATACTTCGTTTTATCTTTCCTTCACTCCCTCCTACGTGCAGGGTAGCCAACCGGATGCGATCTCGCCTAACCTCGCGGCCCTTTCCTTCTTGTGTGTCTCTCTCTTCTGCCTCCGGACGCTCGAAACAGGAGGACAATGCGGTGTGGCACCTCAAGATTCTTTTTAATTATTGAGTTTTACGTGCCAGAACCACGAACAAGATGTTCATTAGAGGCGCGTTTATTCTCTATCGTTCTCTTGCCAAATAACACGTATGCCTACGCATTGTACTATTGACATGCACGGTGGCAACGTGATCGCCTTTCAAGTTTACTTCGGGTGAAGAAAACTCCTTTTCAGCCTGTAAACACATTTAGCAACAGTTATGGCTCAATTTTACTCGGATAACCGTCAATATCCACTGGAATAGAAACGAGGTTTCAAGAGGTTTAGCCGCTTGCCAATCCTGTCTATACCGCTAGGTTTAAGCATTCGCTTTACAAAAAGGTAGAATTTTACGGCGGCCTATATGGGAACTGAGCCTTTCTTGCTGCTGAAGCGCCGTGTTCCATGCCTCCACCCTACTGCACCGTTTCTCGTGTGACAGAGCCGTCGCCACTAAAAGGAACCAACTACAGGCAATAAAAGAGGTTCAGTAAAGAAAGATGAACTTATATACGCAGCAAACTAAAGGCCAACAAGACGCCACTCGCCAAACCTCCTCTCCCCTCCCCTGCCGTCACCCTTTCCACCGGCCGGAGGTTTCCCCGTAGACGATGAAATGGCCAGTCGGGTAACGGTCACCCGACTGGAAGTAACGAAGAAGCAGCGCAAGCCTCGGAAGTACGACGTTAAGTTTAAAAGCGCAAACGCAGATGCAATAAAGGAGGAGTCTAGGTTTTCAGCGGCTTCTGGGATGGTCGGAAGAGCGAACAAAAAATAAACGGTGTGGTGAAACAAGCCGAGTCAGCCAAGGAGTGCTCCTTTGGCGTGGTGTGCGGTATCTTTCAAAGGACGCCGCAACTTCGCAAACTCTCCCTTCCCCCACCCCGCGCTTCCTCCCTCTTCCCTTCCTACCGTGGATGGAGTGGATCACACTACTGCGCAAGCAGAGTGGCACGGCCGTGAACTCCAAGACGCACCACCTCGGTCATGGGAGAGAGTGTAAAAAAGTAGTTACTTCAATCGAAACAAAAGGGGCGGGGTGAAGGAGGGGCAGGCTAAACTGTTTGCCTAGCGCTTGGCTTCGTCCGTCATCTGTCAGTTGACGCATATGCTTTGACGAATGGGAAAATATCGATGACCTCGACGGACGTAAAAGGAAAGAAAAGAAACAGCTATTTGGGGAATTTTGGTTCCTGCATCGAAGACCCTCGAATAGCGCTGTCAGCCTCGCCGTCGCTGTCAACAAGTGAGTGCACTGTTGGCACTGTTAGTCGTAAACGACAACGTGCAAGTGCTTTGGGGACAATAATAAGAATGTTGCTTGATTTTAGTGGTTCGAATGGGCACACAAGGAACAGTGAGATAAGCGAGATTGGTATACTACGGGTATAGTATGTCTCCCCTACTGCCGCCCGAATGGGTCTTTTTACGCTAATTGAATGCATGAATGAATAATTGATTGTTGCATATTTGTGTCACTCTGGTGACTGAGTGGATGCAGTTGACGTGTGAAGTACTCGAAAAAAAAAAGAAGCCCGTAGCGACGCCAAGCACTTGAACATTACCACGCAGCCGACTCGCTGTGCCATGTGCTTTGATTGTTTCTTTGTGCAATCATTTTTAAATAAAGAAGGCTTACGCTACATTTGACGTCGGCAAACACTCAATGTAACTTTTACGCGCATTCGAGGTGTTATCCGGATGCCCTTACCGATGTTAGCGAGCATGTATTTAACAATTAAGGTTTTCTTTTTCAACTTAGGTTCTGCACCTTTATAATGAAGTGGTTCATTAGCTCGAGGTTTTATATTAACATGTATCTGCGCTTTACAGTGGATACTCACAAAAGAAAAATACATATATACAGGTAAAATGTCGTTATTTAGTGTTTCGTTACGAAACAAAAAAAAAAACATAGACGCGTGCTCACCGGCAGAACTGTTTAGGTCTGCACCGTGAGGAACATTTGCACGTGGGTGTGTTCGACTCTGAGTGATGATGTGTTTAAGTATGGGAAACATGGGCTTGGGAATTATTACAGTCCAACATGCACTTCATGTCTGGACTCATCGCGGTGTTGTATGACTCACGTTGTCCGGCGCTGATCTCCGCTTTCCTGCATAAGCGATTTCGAATACGGAGATGTTGTATTTAGGCTAGCATTGTAGTAATTAACCGTGTGAGATAGGATCAATTACTTAAGCGCTGCTCTGGTGGCCTTTTCTGTGTTTTGTCCGCGACGATAGAAATCTCCCGGGAACTATATATATATATATATATATCTTGCATGCCCAGTCAAGATTGTTACATTTTCATCGACAAGACAATCGAATAAAAAGAGTGCGCATAATTTTGCAATACCCATGTAAAACACGTGTGTTGAATTTATCTTGCTGTGAAATGCAGTAATGCGCTGTATAACACGAATTCGTCAAGCGGTTGACGTAGAAACCGCCTTCTGCAGGAAATGACGAAACTGCACACTACCGTTACAGGGCTGTGAGGCCACTATACTGACGGCTATACTGCGCACTGACGCAGCTCTAGGAGGCTTACATGCTTTAGCCGTGATTTTCAGCGAAGAAAGCAGATGCGCAGCCAATTTCCGCACCATTTTCCTTTAATAAGCATAGTGTACACCACACGGAGGTACACTATGCTTAGTGGCTATGGTGTTGGGCTGCTAATCACGAGTAGGCGGGATCGAGGCCCGGCCATGGCGGCCGCATTTCGATGGGGGCGAATTGCGAAGACCCCGGTGTATTTAGATTTAGGTGCACTTTAAAGAACCCCAGGTGGTCCGAATTTCCTGAGTCCCCCACTACGGCGTGCCTCATATTCAGAAAGTGGGTTTGGCGCGTAAAACCCCATAATTTAATTTAGATTAAAAAAAAATTCTGCTTCGCGAGTCATTCGTTTTATCTCACTTCATTCTTTTCTGCAGAATGCAACAAATGTCATTCAAATCGGTTCTGCAGTTGTCGAAAACCGTTTCTGCGTTTTGCGCGTATTTCAATAGGGAAAAGCGAAGTTGCCCGCGTAATGGCAAGGTGCGAAGAATCGCTCCAGCTCGTTGAGCAGCCAATGAGCCGTACTCCTCGACCGGGAACCCGCGACTGGTCCTTCAGTGGCGAAACATATAGGCTGAAACTACTGATGAGAGTGGTACTACTACGGCGTGTCTCGGTCTGAAAATAGAACACCCGAATGCGGAAGGGAACTTCCTCCCACGCTGGTGCGGATAAGTTTGAGGTTGACGAATGGTGTGGAGGAGAAAATAAGGAAAGCGCTTGACAGGAGCTTGAAGAACGCCGTGTTGTGTGTTCACACAGATAACACAAGCCTCTCGCCATGACTCCCGACAGCTGGACGCACGTCTTTCAACACGAGCGAGGGATATAGATGAGGTTTAGAAAGCCATTGGATGGCGGGGCCGAATTCACAAAGCTTTGTCATTAAGACAATACCTTCCTTAAAACGTATGTTTTAGACTTACGACAATAAATTTAAATTTTAAGCTTTCGTTCGCAAGTGACGAGAGCGATGGGCCAGCCTGTTCTGATAATTATATGACGGACGTGATGATTGTCTAGCACTTGCCGTTACGAACGTTTCTAGCGTAGCAAGCCTCTATGGATGCGAGCACGTATCTAAAACAAAACAAAACAAATAAAAACATTAACCGCGTCTCTGGGTGTGTCCTGATATGCGTCAGCATTGTAGACAGTCTACGTTGTAATAAACGAGGCAGCTTTGAGTCCAATCAACGGAACGCTTCTGGAACCGCCTGTAAGACGTATGTCTGACATGACGCCAGATGGCGCGTCGACAAGAAGAAAAGTAAGAGGCGATTGGAGGATTGGTGGAAGAAAAGTAGGGGAACGACAAAAGGCGGAGACGTACAAAAGCACAATTCGCAATAGGGGATCAGAAAATTTGGGCGTGGTAGTTCCATCATAGTGTTTATTTTCTTTTTTCATTGTTTAACCTACGTAGGACATTAGGCAGTACTATAGCAAGAGCTTGGTGGCGCAACCCACCACCCCCTTCTAAAGGGGACGCTCCTAACATCCATCCATCCATCCAGGTTAGAAAAGCAGGAATCATCGCGGTGTTGTAACACTGTGCGCATGCGAACTTATCAAAGAAACAAACACAATATTGCTTACATATATCCCACAAAAAATCCCGTCACATACATACATACATACATACATACATACATACATACATACATACATACATACATACATACATACATACATACATACATACATACATACATACATACATACATACATACATACATACATACATACATACATACATACATACATACATACATACATACATACATACATACATACATACATACATACATACATACATACATACATACATACATACATACATACATACATACATACATACATACATACATACATACATACATACATACATACATACATACATACATACATACATACATACATACATACATACATACATAATGTCCATGGTGAAATGTTTCGCGGCATAATTTGTGACGCCTGAGCAGGAATCGAAATATATATGCTTCCGACTGCCTGCCCAAAGCTAGATGTAGCACGGGTTCTGGAAATATCTTTTAAAAAGTGAGTCTTCGTATGAATGACGTGGCGGAGGTGTATCCGAAGTGTCTCCTGCGAACATACCCATACCCATACTGTGATAACTGTCGCAACTTAGAGACAATTGAGCACATATTACTAAAATGCCCCACGTACCGCGACGAGAGACAATTTTTTGTGCACCAAATGGACATGATTCGCCACGAACCGTTAACATTACCGAGAATCTTAGGTCCAATGCCCGGCCCTTCAAAACAGCGACGGCTTTTTGATTTATTGTTCAAATACCTGACAGAAATTGGTCAAATAGGAAAACTTTAAAAATTGCATCCTTCCTATACAAAAGCCTAAATTAACCCGCCATGTCACGTGTAAAAATTAGTATCAGGTCCACTCGGACATTTCATATTTATTTTTATCCTTTTTTTTCTCCCACTCTCTTCTGGAATCTTTTAATCCCATTCCCCATCCCTATACAGAGTAGCATGCCACCGGTTATATACGCGCCGGCAAAATTCTCTGTTCTTCTAATAAAGAGCCCTCTCTCTCTCTCTCTCTACATACATAATACATATTACATACATACATACATACATACATACATACATACATACATACATACATACATGCATGCATATATATATATATATATATATATATATATATATATATATATATATATATATATATATATTTGTCAGCACATGAACTTCATAACATAATATGGAATCCAAATCAGACTTACCTAATAAACAAGCTGGAATCTTTACAAAATAAAGCAGCACGCTTCATCACTAAAACATACTCTAGAACATCCAGCATCACGGCTATCAAAGAGTCCCTCCAATTACCGTCTCTAGAAACACGACGACTGTTAGCACTTCTTTCCCACTTCCACACATTGTATCATACCCCGTCATCCTTTACAGTATCCCATATCAAACCCCCACAAAAGATTTTCGCCCGCCTCGACCATCCCTTTAAAGTGCGTCCCATGTTTGCGCGCACGAATCTCCTGCGACAATCACCGCTCTTTCTAGCTATTCATCACTGGAATAAGCTGCCAAAAGAAATTGTTTCTATACGTGATCATGACTCATTTGTAAGTAATTTGAAGCGCAGTTTTACGCATGTTGCGTAAAAGCAAAAATTTATGCCTTTGACGCATTGCAACTGTATCTACATGCTTTGTACGGAGTGTTGTTGTTGTTGTTGGTTTTTTTTTCATCAATGTATGCAATTCTCTCCTTTTTTTTCTTTTTATATTTTCTTGTTGTATTCGGTGATCTTTACTACGTTGTTCTATATTGCCTTGCCCCCCTAATTGTGTTTGAAATATCCTGTTGTTAACCCCCCCCCCCCCCCCCCCCCCCTATGTAATGCCCACAAGGGCCTTTAGGGTATCTGAATAAAAAAAAAGTTCAGTTCAGGAGCCTTGCGATCACCGCCTTTTCGTTTGTCAAGCAAAGTAGCCTGCGCCACTTTTGACATGGATGATCCATTCGTGAAGCTCTCCTTTTTTCCGGCTTCGTGAGACTTTCATGCCTAGCGTTGCCCAGAAGCAACCGTTCACAAATTAGCTATTTCTCCTCGTCAATTGCTGTGAATTGATAGACCTAAAGCCACTTGATGACAGGCCCGAGTATTCTCTACCTTGCAAAGGGAGACAGGCGGCAATACTACCTGCTCATTGGTCTAGTGGAACAAAGGACTCAGAGAGGTTTCGTCACACCAACTCACGGGCGAACACTAAATAATAAGTAAAGTCGTACTGTCACAACGAAAACAGCTGCTTTTCTAAATGAATATTTAGTTTAGTTTGCCTCAGGCTACACAAGCGGCGCTACGCGTGGTAGTCATGCACGTCCGTGACATTTTGTTTATGCGTAATGAACCAGCAAAAAATAGTGTTGCTCCGGGGCGACATGGGGACATGGGAGTTTATGAATAGTGTTACACGTGTAGGTGGTGTCCAGGATACACAGACAATATACTGCGGTATAAATGGTTATAAAACGAATTTTTTTAGCAATGAGTAACACTCATCACAATGTTTAATTAAATTATGGGGTTTTACGTGCCAAAACCACTTTCTGATTATGAGGCACGCCGTAGTGGAGGACTCAGAAAATCTCGACCACCTGGGGTTCTTTAACTTACGCATAAATTTAAATACCACGGGCGTTTTTGCGTACTGCCCCCATCGAAATGCGGCCGCCGTGGCCGGGATTCGATGCCACGACCTTGTGCTCAGTATCCCAATGTTTGTTGTTTTTATAAAAGAAGGAATGCAGCAGTAGTAACTAAAAAGGCCAGATCAGCAGGGTTCCTAGCCGTGAAAAAGAAATTTGACTTTTACAAGTGGACTGTCTGTCAAACGATTTAGAAAAAGATGGGGAAGCGCTCTTTTACAGCAAAGTTAGACTCTATCTAGTCAGTCTGGATTATTTCACGGCATCGTCCTCACGGAAAAAATAAACCTTCAGCAACGGAAGCAAAAAGTGCATACATTAAAGAGAGCTTGTTATTGTCGTCAGGAATGTGACAGGTATATTCAGGTAAAACCTCTTATCTCATCTAAGAAAAAGAAAAATTAAACTCAAGGACTTTACAGAGCCAAAACCATGATTTAATTACGAGGGCCGCCGTAGCGGGGCCACTACGCGTTAATGTTTAAAACCAGTTGGGGTTCTTTAATGCGTGGCTAAATATAAGCACGCTAGCGTTTCGGCATTTCGGCTCCATGGAAATGCGGCTGTCGGGATCGAACCCCGTACCTGGAGTCCAGCAGCGCAACGCCATAGCCTCTAAGATCCGCGGCGGTGGGTACGAGGGAAAAAAGAAGGCCTGAGAAGAGTGACGACGGGGTGTAGGCAGTACCATAGAACGTGAATTCGCCAAGATTGATGTCGTCAGAGCTTGTAGCTCGTTGTTTGGAAATCGAGAAGCAGAGGGATGGCTGGCTCTCCTTGATGATATAGGATGTATGACGTGTTCGCTCAGTGACTTTTCGTCTTCCAACCCACGTATAACACGGCTCCAGAGAGAGAGAGAGAGAGAGAGAGAGAGAGAGAAGGGAAGACGGAAAGGCAGGGAGGTTAACCAGACTGAGTCCAGTTTGCTACCCTACACGTGGGGAGGGGAATGGGGAGTGAAAGAGGGAGAGAGAGAGAACTTAGGTGTAGGATGTCTATAGTCGGGCACTCAAGTCTGTTGCCCTCAGGTAGCGAAAAAGCGCTCGAACTGCTTTCTGGGCCAATGAACTGTGAGGCCAGGCTCCCAAGATCTTCGCTTCCGTAAATGGCCTGTCACCCAGTCTATTCATGGCACACTGGAGAGTCTCACGCTGATTATCGAAGCGAGAGCAGCGGCTCCAGATTTTGCCATGCACCATGGCTCCTGGGGTTTCGTCAAGCTGCTGATTGCAGGTTTGAACTCGGGCATACATCCAGACTTGGACTGGATAAACTTTATTAAAGGTCCTGCAGGTGGCGCGCGAGCGCACAGCGGGCATCTCCCACGTGGGGACCGACGGGAAGTACCTGGTGACTGCTGCGCGGGCCTGCTGGACGGCAGCCACAAGCACAGCGACATACGTTTGTGGAAAACAATAGTTTATTTGATTCGGTTTGATTTGAGCCCAACCTCTCACTCTCTCTAGTGAAGGGGCCAGTGCCTGACAGGTCGCGCGCGCGTGGAGGACGGGCAACCGGTTCGCGTTTTCACTGTCACAGAAAGTTTACGCAACCCGCAAGTTTCGCGAACCCGCGCGTCGACAATGGTGTGTGTTTCGTCGCGTGCAAGCGAAGCCTAATCTAATCCTGTTGCTAGAACGTGGCTCTGTCGTCTCCGAATGCTATCTTTCCCAGCCTCGCGAGAGGTATAGCGGACCCAGAGGCCCAACCTGGACATGGACGATGAAAGCACTAGAGATTTTTTTTGAAGACAGCGGTATCGTTGGGCGTTATTAGTGCTTTCATTGTTCTGTTCATTTCAATGTCACTTTATATATCCATCTGTTTGGGAATTATGTTATGTTGACTGCTCTGTTGTGACTGTATGTGCTGATAAATTTACACGATGTATATACCACCCGCTGACTAGACAATGTGTTATTAGGCGACAGTATCGTTTGTACTTTTGAGAGAGAGAGAGAGAGATGCAAATGAAAGGAAGGCAGGGAGGTTAACCAGGCTTAAAACGTCCGGTTTGCTAGAGACTTTGGACTACATAAGTGTGGAGACATTTGCCATGTATATTGTATATACCCGCTGACCCGCTGACTAGAAAATGTGTTATTAGGCGACAGTATCGTTTGTACTTTTGAGACTTTCGACTACATAGGTGTGGAGACATTTGCCATAGTCTTCCTGTGGAAACGTTGCTTTATAAGTCCTGGTGCTCGTGTGAAAAGATTATTTGATATGTAACCGGGAACCCTGAACGATGTATGACGGAACCACCCAAGAGATAAGGAGTAGCCGGCGCCTTAAATTGCGCGCCAACATCTCCTTATATCATATCAATAATAATAATAAAAAAAACCATTGAGTGTGCCCGCAACTTCCTGGACATTGTATACGGGCCGCTGGTCTTCTGCCGTGCTTTAATCTATTTAGAATCCATTTAGAAATAGTAATCAATGACGACAACGACGACAACGACTACGACAACAACGACGAAAACGACGACGACATCAACAACTACAACAGCAACCTCAACAACACTAGCTTTCTCTAGGTATGATGCCTTCTGAAGGCGCTCGCATGGCGCACAAGTATGACAGCTATGAATACAAAGACGAGTAGGAACAGGCAAGAGGGGACTGGTGCTGAACTTTGCGGCCGCCTCCGTAGACGGTCTTCTTCAGGGAGTTGCAACACAGTCTGCAAGATAAACCAACTTGTCTAGATCAAGGTAATGTTCCACGGGAACATTGTAGTAGTAATCGGTTCTTTATTTAAATAATTAGATAAATGAAGAAAGGAAATAATGCTGCTGATCATAATAACTGTGTGGAGAAGTCTGCTGACACCTTAACCGCGGTGAGCAGTAAAGCAGAGTGAGGGTAAAAGGAAAAGGAAAGAAAGGATAAAGGAAAAATATTTACATGAAGCATCGGACACGGAACAGGAAGAAATCGGTACATCCTGTCTATCAACAAGCGAACAAAATGCGTTACACCACATCCGACGATGGGCTGATAAAACGTTTTGGTACAGTCTTCAAAGAAAGTTGGCTGGCAGTACAAAGCGCTAAGAGCGACTCCAGTTACAGAGAAACTCCAGCTACAATAAATGCGTTGTTCCGCTCTAGAAAATTTCGCTGTAACGGCAGCTGCAGAGTACGATAAAGAGGGCCGTCGTTCGCTTGCTACATCTGTTTCCTCGATCTACCACGGCCTGGGAGCAAGCAATAGACCACGGCAGTGCAATCTCGCAAAACGGCGCGGATGCGGCGACGACGTTAGATCGACCCGTGCGATATGCGGGAGAGGTGATTAGCGCGCGAGAGTCTTCTGATGTCTGCGGCCGGGGTGTACAGACAGAACGTGTTGATGGTGTCTTCGCCTCTTGTCGTTGTTTAGCAGGATGCGTTGTTGGGCAAGTTGGTTCATTGTAATTGGGAACATTGGTTGCGCTTTTTAGACAATCACATGTAAGAAGACAGGACAGGCGCTTGTAAGTGGAGCTTGTCGTTGTGGGCCGTCACGTGCCAGTTTACTAAATCCGTGCACCGTGTGGGGAAGCTGAGCGACAGACAACTACCCCGACCCGTTTGTTTCTACTCTGGAACGATGTTGTGATAGGTCGGCAGCTGTCCGCTGGCCAATCAGGACAAGCCAGGTGGATGTATACGAATGTCAAGACATTGAGGATTGGAGTCGCACAGAAATAAGGTGTGGCAAAAAAAAGAAAGAAATCGAGCAGTTGCGCAATCCGCAGCAGAAGCCTCGTGGGAAAAAACATTATTGCGAAACGTCAACACGTATATAGGCCGCACGTTGGCTATAATTCTGAAAGCGTGGGCTCTGATTTATCCAAAAATTCCTACACCAACTTGCATTGCTCTTCGTCCATGTTTGTTTCGACGAACTGGAAAATTGTTTTGCCCGAAGTGCTCGCATAAAATTCTGCCTTGTCATGCAGCACTCCGGCTCGTAACTAGAAGTCAAGGGGACTTTCGAATCGAGAAAGCGCTGCTACTACAACCTCTGTCACTTTCCAACCCATTGCATGAATTTATACGACAGACCTATGCCCATATGTTTAAGCGCTGCAATGGTTTAAGAAGGCGTATCGGCCGAAAAAGAAATGTGTCCAGTTCGGGCGACATGATTCCCGACCCTCTAGCATTGCAACCACAGAGGGTAAGTGGAGCCGATTTCTCACTTCTCATGCGTTCCTGTTGTCTCAAGCAAACCCCATCCTTGGACTGCTTTTCTCAGCCACATTTTTCTGCATAAATTTCAAAAGATGGCAAAGCCTTAGTAATAAAGAAAACACTTGAAGAATTTGAGGCAAGGAGTAAGTATTTTATCTAAAGACACTGAGCGGTCACAATTTTTTTATCGGAGAGCTTGAATTCGCAGTTTAAAAATGTCATTTAGGACTTATGACGGCGAGACCTCAAGGTGCTTGTTAGCTGAATATATAGGAAATTCAGTGACAATTAGAATACTATGTAATGCAATGTCTAAGCGCAGCTATATAGCGCATTTTCATTTCGCGATATAGTGAGGAATCGCACCGATCAGCGCACGGATTGACAGAGCCGCGACACGAATTGCTGTACGTATATAGTGTTGCAGATCGATTAAACATTACCATAGAACGCACCAAGAATTGACACTTCGGACTCTATACCTGACTCACCGGAGTTAGTGTCTCGAGGTGACTGAAACGATGATTGTCGCTCACAACAGTACGAACGCGTAAGAACGCTTCCGAAAAAAAAAAAAACTTTCTCGACTCCTAGGCGCTTTCTTGGAGATCAGGCCTGATCGCGTGAAGGCGAGAGAAGCGTTAAACAGGTTTTGCTTGATTTCTCAACCACCAGGCAGCATCTTGTTTCGCCGGCGAGGCAATTTGCGTGCCATTGCGTGTTCTCATTCGTAAAAAATGAGAAGATTAGTTTTTTTTGATAGCATTAGAGTAACATTAATCATTTAAATGCATTTCGATTACCACAGTGTGCACATTCGTTGAACAGTTACAATTCCCTTTCAATGCGTTTCCGCTTTACATCTTCTTCTGCGCGGTCTCTTCTCGTCAGCAGTGATCACTTGTTTCCCTTGCTTTTAGCCATGTGTGGCCTGCGTACGTGCGATAAACATCTCCGCGGAGTTCACGCCTTTTTTGCCGCCATCAAGCGTGGGCTCTGATTTAATCACAAATTCCTACACCAACTTGTATATTCTCCGCGCACTGAGACGTTCCAATTTCGCAATCGGAGCGTGAGCAAATGAATTACTATTCAGCTAAGGCAATTGGAAGGCCAATATGTAGAAAGTATTGTCGCAAGTAAAGGAACACGCTAGGAAACACCGCCACAAATTTCTCTGCCAGGTAAACCACATCCTCTTCGGGCGGAAATCGGAATCGGAGTCGAGAGGCGAACAATCGCTTTGCGCACAAGACTGCCTTCATTGTTTTGTTGTGATCCCATGTTGAGCAGGCGAGTAGAACGATGACTCTCCTACAAACACATAAATGGCCCCTGTCGTGTATTTGTCATAATATTATTCCTACGCTAAAGTTGTACGTCAGAGCAGATGTGAGCCAACCGCATACATATCGGACATATTATTAGCCAGCGCGTATGGCCTATGCGAAACACCTTTTAAACCTGAAAAGCTTTCCAAATGAGGCCCTTGCAAATTTCAATATACATATGCGGATTCACACAAGAGGTTTACGCCGACATGATCGTGAACACCGTTATCTTGTACAGCTAGACAGTTCGTTACAAACGTCTGTGTGGCGTCCGTGGATTGTTCTTGGAGAACGCCGCGGGAGCTCTGAACAGAACAACAACGTTGGAGGTCGTCCCTGCACACAAAAAATGTGTTAATTCGGCAACACTCTCGTCAGATGGGCCAGCAAATTGTGAGCCATTCTCAACGGCGAAAGCAGCTTCTCTTAATAGCTTCAGTAGCGCTGCATCCTTTGTTCGAGGAACGTCACAAGGGGGGGGAGAGTTAGATCTGTAAAGCAGCAAACTCTCAGCTCGGAGCCGAGGCCTTCCCGGAAGCTCCTGGATGCTCAACATCTGGGCAAGGGCTTACTTCGCGCTTCGGCTGCGAACCGGAAACCATCAGGCTTTTCGAGGCACCCACTACAAGGGTGATCCCGGACCCCGGCGCTACAGACGCCGTCTTGCTCTGCTTCTCTGATCCATTATCGATGGCGGCAAAAAAGGCGTGAACTCCGCGGAGATGTTTATCGCACGCACGCAGGCCACGCATGACCAAAAGCTAGGGAAAACAAGTGATCACTGCTGACGAGAAGAGACCGCGCAGAAGAAGATGCCAAGGGGAAACGCACTGAAAGGGAATGGTAACTGTTCAACGAATATGCATGCTGTGGTAATCGAAATGCATTTAAATGATTAATGTTACTCTAATGCTATGAAAAAAACCAATCTTCTCATTTTTTACGAATGAGAACGCGCAATGGCATGCAAATTGCCTCGCCGGCGAAACAAGATGCTGCCTGGCGGTTGAGAAACCAAGCAAAAACTGTTTAACGCTTCTCTAGCCCTCACGCGATCAGGCCTGATCTCCAAGAAAGCGCCTGGGAGTCGAGAAAGTTATTTTTTTCTTTTCGGAAGCGTTCTTACGTGTTCGTACTGTTCTGGGCGACAATGATGGTTTCAATCACCTCGAGACACTAACTCCGGCGAGTCGGGTATAGAGTCCGAAGTGTCAATTCTTGGTGCGTTCCATGTTGAATGTTTAATCGGTCTGCAACAGTATAAACGTATAGCGATTCGTGTCGCGGCTCTGTCAATCGGTGCGCTGATCGGTGCGATTCCTCACTATATCGCGAAATGAAAATGTGTTATATAGCTGCGCTTAGACATTGCATTACAGAGTATTGTAATTGTCGCTGAATGTTCTATATATTCAGCTAACAAGCACCTTGAAGACTCGCCGTCATAAGTCCTAAATGTAATTTTTGGACTGCGAATTCAAGCTCTCCGATAAAAAAATTGTGACCGCTCAGTGTGTTTAGATAAAATACCTACTCTTTGCCTCGAATATTTCAAGTGTTTTCTTTATTAGTAAGGCGTTCACATCTTCTGAAACTTATGCAGAAAAATGTGGCTGAGAAAAGCAGCCCAAGAATGCGGGTTGCTTGAGACAACAGGAACGCATGAGAAGTGAAAAATCGGCTTCACTTACCGTCATTGGAGGTAGTAGTAAAGTGTCGTGAATCACGTCGACCGAACTGGATGCATTTTTGTTCTGCCGATACGCCTTCTTAAACCATTGTAGCACTTGCACGTATGTGCATAGGTTTGTCGTAAGAATTCATGCAATGGGTTAGCAAGTGACAGAGGTTGTAGTAGCAGCGCTTTCTCGATTCAAAAGTCCCCTTAACTTCTGGTTACGAGCCGGAGTGCTGCATGACAAGGCAGAATTTTATGCGAGCACTTCCTGTAAACCAATTTTCCAGTTCGTCGAAACAAACATCGACGAAGAGACGGAACAAGAGATCAACGTCAAATTTTATGCGAAGCTGGACAGTAAGCACGCAGAAGTTTGTAGAATATTGTAAAATACATATGGAAACACATGAGACAAAGGAAGGAAGTGTGTTAAGTGGGTGCAGCGTTCTTGGGAATACCGTGAAGATTCCACGGATGATACAAGGTTAGGACGCCCGGTTGCACTTCACGCGAAGATAAAACATTCATCGCGTGCATGCGTTCACTTATGTTCAGTGCCGACTCAATGATTGATCGTTAGAAATATGTCAGAGGCACTTGGTTTGTGAAAGTGGTCTTTTCATAAGATGGTTTGCTGACATTTTGTAATGGGACAGACTTTCACCAAGATGGGGTGCCGGAACTGCTGATTCCTGCGCAGAAGTTGCGACGAAAAGACTATTTGTATTGACTGGAAAACTTCAGAAGGTAGCAAAATATTCCTGCAAAGGGTCATCACCACTGACGAAATATAAATTTAGGAAAACGACATCGAGCTCAAGTTACAGAGTCAGGAATGGGGAAATAATGAGCAAAGGCAAGAAGAAGAGGCGCGGGAGAACAAAGCAAAAAGGAAAGCACGTTGACCATGTTTTCTGGCTGCCATGGAACTGTGTACCACGAACCTGCACCTGCTGGTCAGACTGTTAAGGCAGTTTTCTGCGTGAAACTCCTGAAGTCTCTGAGAGATCTGAGAGTGGTTACTTAAACGATCCGATTCAACCAACTGTTGCACAAGACTCATGAATCGATTTACCTTTGGCCAAAAACATTCCTCAAATAAGAACGGGAACCACCTGTGCATATAATAGCGATCACAAAGCAGTTATAGGAGTAACTTCAAAGTAATAAATAAAGTAAAGGTTTTGTAAACTTAATTGAAGCGTGTGATTGTGCCATATACCACTTTGAAGAGTAAAGTGCGTAGGGAGCACATCATGGAATCAGTGTTTGCGAAGTTTCCCTAGATTAGGTACAACATATCTACAGCTTCGGAGACGAACCACCGTCGCAGGAGGGGATTGACGGCGAAATTTTTTTTTTGCACACAGTTCCATCACTGTGCTGGAGCCCCCTTAATTCTTGATGACGCGAGTATTGCTTGTTTGTTCCCAAAGCGCAAACTAATGCCTCAAGTGCAACATTTCAGGGCTTTTGGAAGGAGAATTCAAAATCACGGGACTTCGCTGCTGAAGCGCTTATCCGAATTGAACTGCCGATGGTGGCTCCACCAATGGTGGAGGAGCTCCAACCAGTGCATATTCTCCAATAAGGAGTATTTTGAAGGTGACCAGATTGATGTACTCGAAAGTTCTTGAATGTTCTTTTGTTTAAACGTACAATTAGCAACAACATTCTGCTCACACCTGGTATCTCTGGTGTCCTTTCAAAGTTTCAATGCACGCAAAGCAGAACAGGACTGAATCATCACCAACGCGCTATCGCAAAACGACATACAATGTGATGTTTTATCTCATTTTGGAAAGCGTTGGAGGCGTAATGAAATAAAAGGCTCTTGTTGCCGGTGAACACGTTTAGAAAACCTCCTTTATGTAGTTCCAGGGAGAAACGCTGATGAAGTATTCAACATAAACTCGCAAATTTTGCTAGAGCGATTGACACGGCTGTGTTCCAGGACAAGCAAACTTTAGCACGTACATTTCGACCTCTACAAAGCATTTTAACACCACAGTACGGGCCATCGGCGTCGTCATTTTCATAATACATGACTGGCGTTAGCGACGAAGGAGCAAGAACATTAACGCAGCGCCAATCTTCCAGCAGATGAAGAAAAACGGATGCGGCTTCTCGCGCTTACACGCAGACTGCAAGAGAGGAGGCGAGATTTCCATGCCGTCACGTGACTGCCGCAGCGGCTCGCCGCCACATGGTGTGGCCGCGCTGCTGCAGCTGCGTCTTCGAGGCACGTTCGTGACGTGGCGTCGCAACCACGTCAGGCAGATACGTCGGTAGTAGCCAAATGTTTGGCTGCTACAGACGCCGGCTTTCTCGCTCAGTGGGTGATTTGACGCTTTCGCATCGAAGTTTACCGTTTGTGGGGCACTCGGTGAACAGGACGGCTTGACCCAAGCTGTGGCACACTAGCTTGCTGCTGCTTTTCACTCGAGAAGGGCGAAAGAAGAATGGCAGTTCCTCCCGAAGCGTCGCCTGGGGTAGCGAGCGTAGCAACACGCTTGAACTCGTCGGACGGTTGCTCCAAATGGTGCTGCTCTGCAAAAGGAACAGCGCAGAGTCCTGGCTGCTACAAGGCTACTTCGCAACGCTGGTGTGGTGAGGAGGTCCGCCTCTGGCGTCGGCGGGGCTGTCCCTCGATTGTGAGCGAGATGAGGTCGACGTCGGCACACGGTCAGCACTGAGTGAAATATTAGATAACGTTACAGGATATCGCAAGGAGGTTTTAAAGAACTTTCTGTTTCGGACATCCTTGGCTTTACCACGGTCGCTCGTGACGGCCATGGCTCGAGTGTGCGTCCTGCTCAGGCAAGCGCGTAGACACATCAAGTCAGCAGTAATCCGAACTAAAGTTTGGGGTGCTACGTGCCAAAACCACGAGTTGATCATGAGGCATGCCGTAGTCGCGACTCCGGTATAATTTTGACAACCAGGAAATCTTACAACGTGGCCACATTGCACGCGACACGGGGGACACGCCTGACGACATTCGCAACGCGTTTGCTTTTTGGGCATGCCTCTCGATTTCCAGGCAAAGCATCCAAGCTGTTTGGCGACGCAAATCCCGAGCGGGTGCCTACACTGTATCGCGGCCTCAGCAGAGACGAAAAAAATATCGCAGCTGATGAAACGCGCCTTCACCACTCGAAAGACCGCCGCCGCCGCAGTGAGGACGGCAGGCTGCCAGTTCTCTGTGACAGACGAGCCACTACGAGAACTCGGATTGAGCCCGGAAAGAGAGTCCAACAGCGTGTCGCCGGCTCCGAGCTGCGATGAGGCTTCGGAAACAAGCGCTGGTGAACTTGCGCCAAACGTGTTTCACATAAGCTATGAAGCTCTCACTTGGTTCTAGGTGCACGGAAACAGACAGCCTCTTCTTTTTTTTCTTCGCAGGCGCAGCTGTGTAGGCAGATCTCACAACGCAACAGTTGCAGGCACTGCAAGCCCGTAAGACAAGAAGGACTACGGAAGTGTACACGTCAAAGAAGGAAAAAAAAGGCAAGGCGTTAGCGATGCATCGCTTTTGGAGGACGACGGAAAAGCAGTTTTCTGCCACTGTTTTCGCTTCGACAGACAAAGTCAGATTCTCCGGCGTTCATTGAATAGACAGCACGATAGGCCATGTACAGAAGCAAATGTCCTGGGAGCCTGGCCTCACAGCTCATCAGCTCAGTATGCCACTCGATCTTTGTACAGTACCTAGAGGCGACATACTTGAGTACCCGATGACCTAGGATACGCTGAACCTTGCCTGGTTCATGTGAAGGTGCGAACAAGACTCGTTTCATATCTCTCTCTTTTGTTTACTCAGCCCCCCCCCCCCCCCATGACTTGAGCTTGTGCAGTCTTTGATAACCTGAATTAAAGGGAAAGTTGTCATCCACTCCGCGATATAGCATGAGTGTACACATTAAGTATTGCCGGCATATCTGCCAATTCCCCTGACTTTTACGACTCTTACGTTCATGTTTTACATGAAATAATTTTAG
The DNA here is from genome assembly GCF_038994185.2 of Dermacentor albipictus. NCBI lineage: Eukaryota > Metazoa > Arthropoda > Arachnida > Ixodida > Ixodidae > Dermacentor > Dermacentor albipictus. The sequence goes on from NW_027225599.1 coordinate 58,896, forward strand.
TGAGCAAAAATGTTTTAAAACTCTTGTAAACCGGTTTGGCGCAACAAGGCAAAATATGCATGCAAATGAAGAAATAGAGCTTGTACCTCAGCAACCTTATTGCGACAGCCATAAGGCGCCTACTTACTTCAGACAAGCTTAGTCAGATAATTCACTTAAGCATGCAAAATCTACGAGACCACAGCCACTGTTATCTAATAATTAACCTTGTCTACATCTGCATTTTGCAAGGTGACATCGACTTGTGTGCTGCAGATAAAGGTAAAAAATATCGTTAATAAAGTGAATATATACCTACGAAGGATGTGTGCCGAGGTTGCTGTTTCATATGTACTGCTTCTAAATCTAAATAATCGTAAGTCAAGGGCGTATGTACCGCACAAAAGATAGACCAAAATGCTGGTTACAGTTTAGTAACCCATGGTTTTGCGCCTTTCTACAGCGGACCTATTAGCGTCTCGGTGGTCGGCATTTTTGCGTGTAAGCGCCCTATAGCAGATATTATCATCTTCTGCAATTGATAATACCCTCGTATGCAAAGAAAAGAATGCAATCGCTCATATCCGCTTAAGACAGAGGCTGCGAGCAAGCAGCAAAGCGAAGCGAACAGTTTATACGCCCTTATGGAATCACGCCTACAAGATACAAGCCTAGCATAAGCCCCTCTTTCCCACCGACTTCACATTAATTCACTGAAATTTCTACACTCTCCGTATTATTCTCCACATTATGCCTCCCTTACCATATATCTGACACTTGCCCCTAATCACGAGAAACAGCAGTCAGTGAAGCTTATCGTTCTTTTACTGTAGCACTAATACTATTAAATACTGCTTCTTTTCTAGGACTATTGAACTCTGGAATGATCTGTCTGGTTCCATGCGTTGTTTACCCTCAGAAAGAATTTGGGGATGCTATTGATTACTCCCTTGAAACATGCTCTGACGTATGCTTCTTTTGTATCGTGCTTCGTATTTGCCATATATTGTATTCTCGCGCTCCGGCAGTAGCCATTTTATGCGAAGCATATTACTAGAGCTCAACCCAGCTCCTCAGGCGCGGCGGTGTCGCCTTCAATACCGCGTGAAACCGTGACGTCACGACAGAGGAGAAACGGGGCTTCAACTCGCGCCGTCGCTCGCGGCGTCGCCTTCAAGGCTGACCACGTGACACCGTGACGTCACGACAGAGGAGAAACGGGGCTCTAACTCGCGCCGTCGCTCGCGGCGTCGCGGCGGTATATAAGCAGCTGCGCTTGCCTCTGCTAGACACTCACGAGGTGAGATGCCTCCTGGAGACAGAGCTGCTCGTTGGAATGAGAAGCGAAGGTTGCGGCGTGCTACAGAAACTGTTTCTAGGTGGCTTTGCTACGGCGCAGCGACTACGCGCCCCGCATCGGACGCGGTGAGCGTCGAGCAACGCAGCGTTCGGCGCGACAATGAAATGTGCGCCTGAGCAAGCGCTGCACGCCTGAGCCGACGCCGACGACACCGGCTTTTCTGCGACAGCAGCTCCTTAACGCTGTCGCGTTAAAATAAAGGCTAGTATGCTTCGCATCCTAGGCTTAACCTTAGCTAAGTCAGAGCCATTTTTTCGTCTGCTATATTTGCAAATAAGTAAATAAATAAATAAATAAATAAATAAATAAATAAATAAATAAATAAATAAATAAATAAATAAATAAATAACAATCCCAGAACAAGCATCCGAACCACATCGTTGATGATAAGGCTTTACAATGCGAAGTACGTAGCGTTGCCTGCATACATTTCCCGGTAAAAATTACCGTTGCGCAGGCGTACGTGGCGACGGCAGCTTGCGACGTGGGGAGTGACGTCCGCAGCCTTTCGTGTACACTTTTAGACAAATGTACACCTTTTGGGTCGCATCTTGCCGCACAACAACAATAATCATCTGTCTCGCTTGCATTTCCTTTCTTGAAAACGCTGCGCTCACTATTTTCCTGTCGATAATGCTCTGTCATGACGTTAACGCACACGCCGTTCGTGACTCGGAAGCACCGGGCTCGCAGCGTTAAACAAAGGAAATGCGGAAAAGAGAGATGACGGTTATTGTTGTGCGGCAAGATACGACCAAAAGGTATAATATGACTAGCCTAGCAACTGATTTCAGTGTTGCAGCAGCACCACGGGAGGTGGCGGCGTGCTGTCAGAAATACCATTACTCGCATTACTGCCATATAGTACCATTACTACCATTATTCTTAAGTAATAAAACATGCCTACCCCCCTCCCCCTCAGCCGTTGTAGTGGTGGTTTTCAACAGCTTCCGTGGACATCCCCTTGTGCAGAGCCAGGATGGCGAGTCATTTCTTTTTAATATTTCGTCCTTCTGGTCTGTTTCTTCTGATTAATAGTTGTACAGTGAAAGAATGTCGCCGAAGCCTACGTTTGGTAAGGGTACTCGCCTTCGTCATCGCAGCAACAGCCATAGCAATGCGTTGGAGAAGGCGTAGTTCACTCTCTCCCACTCTCAAAGGAGGGGGAGGATGAGAATATGCCGGTGCGTATAGTAAGGAAAGTGCTGGTCTCAAAGAAATGGGGGGCGAGGTCGAAAAAGAAAAAAAAACATATGAAGACATGAAGCAATTAAGCCTAATAAAAAAACAACCACCTCTAAGACAAATGCACACTTCTAAATTACAACTTGCAACATTTAAAAATAAACATTTACAGTGACTTCGTTCAAAAAATTTAAATAAAGGACATGCGCCACCTACAAGTTTTCTCCATATCAGTTTACACATATTAAGGTTGCGCAAGGTCTTGTGATTATATAAACGACATTTTAGGCGCAGCACCTGCAAAGCTAGGCGGAATGCATATAATGACAGCTATGGAGCTGTACTAGATGTTTGGCTCCAATAGGAGTACGTGGCATCCAATACGCTACATTAATCGTAGTTCTATTTGCTAGTACGACAAATCAATTTTGAATCGAGGCTTGTGTTTGCCGTACGAAAAAACTGAGGCCACGCGAAGATTAGGATTGCTTGTCGGGCTGTGGATTCGAACCACCGACGTCCGGGTCGCGAGACCACCCCGATAACCGATTCAGCCACTGTCGTGTTTTTTGTTGTTCTTTATTTCCAGACATTCGGCAAATACATCAATACTCACTTTCCCACCGCTGCTGTTTGAACTTACGGTTGAGATGACAAAGCTTTCACTTTGGCAAGAGGATTCATCAATAACTACAGTTCATCTTCATACGCTAATTTCTGAAACACTTCACGTAGTTTGTTCACATCTTCAGCAAAGTTAGAGTTTACTGTCCTCACATTTATATCGCATTTCCTTACAGCCAGGCGGCTTCTCCAGATGCCGTGAAGGGCGAGAAGAAAGAACATGCCATAAGGTATGCTGTCTTGCCCTGTGGCTAAGTAACGAGGGCCATGTGGTGTTAACGATAATTCTTTTTAATAGTTCTTTACATTCTACAGTCTAGAAAAACGCGTTCTATAGATTCTGGTTTCTTCCAAATCTAACAGCGTCCTTGAAGACACCGGTTGAACAGGTAGCAAGCGTCGCGAAAAAACTGTGGCAACGCCATCCACGTCGACACAGGACGACACAGCAGGAAGGAAGCAGAGACAAGGAAGAATGGACGAAGAGAGCACACCGCTTGCACCCGAAGAAACGGACCAGCAGGGGTGTGACGCGTTTAAGGTGGAGATGGACGCGGAGCCAGAGACAGCATATGAGACGCCGGACGCTTTTTGCTACGTTTTTGCCTAGTGTGCAAGTGAGTTGCACTATCATACCATCATGTAGTCTTGTCAGTAGTCATGTGCTTAGAAGCGAGCAAATGTGAGGGTATAAAAGTGGCGTCCGTCCCGGAATAAATAAGTTGTTGGACGTAAGCGCCTACGTGTGTCTGTTTTTCTTTTCTGCGTCCTCGTGTTTTTTTGCGCTACAAGAAAAAACTTCGAAGCCGTTCCTCCCTTACGTTTGCCATAATGAATTTCAGCTGAGCATTGAATCGATGCCACAGCACGGATGGGGAACAGACTTAGAAATATATTCAAGCGCTGTCGAGAAGTGTAGCTCAGCTAGGGGAAAACACAGCAGAGCGCATTCACCTGGGGAAGGGCGCATTCCGAGAAACGGAAGTCCCCGAATGTCTTTCTCGCAACTCACGCATGCACCTTCCTTCTTTCCTTGCCTCCTCTCTCTCCCTGCCCTTTTTGTTTTCCCCTTTCCCATTACCCCGGTGTAGGGTAGCCGACGGGACGTTATTCTGGTTAAGCTCCCTGCGTTATGCTTTTCTCTTTCCTCCTCCCTCACGCATATGCGCACGACGCTGGGGCAAATACGAAAAAGTGGGTGTCCACCACCCCCGCAACATTTGCCTCCATTGCCACAGGACGTCGTTTGCGAACGTACAGTGCTCAGATATAGACGAATGCTGTAATGGAAGTTTCTCCGGAGGCCTCTACGCCCCGTTCTCGCCAAAGCCCGAACTGATGCGTTTGAGGCGCCTAAAGGGCCACTGTTACGAACCTGCGAGACGCCGATCGCGTTAGCTTCGCTTGTCCGTTACTCGTAACGCTGACGTTAACGCGAGGTGCTCCTCGAGCGATAAACTACATCTGTCGTCATTTCATCTGCATCTGCGATAGGTATTCGCTTTCCAAAGCGCTTGAGCAATTAACTGCCACCACCACGTCCGTTTACTCTGCGTCTCGCCTTTTCCTGGGGCCAATAATCTGAATGAGGTCATAATGCTTCGAGAGAACCGGCGCAGTCGTGAGCGGCCGAGTCTTTCTGGCTTTGCTATACGTAATTAAGCCAATTAACCGACTTCCCAGCGCTCCACGAGTGCCCCATGGCGCGGCTCATGAAAAGGAGGCCCGTAACCTTTCTCTCCCCCTCCCCCCCCCCTCCTTCACACCCGGTTTCTTCAATCTTGCTTATATAATCTCGCGCTATACAAAAAAGCTGCCTTATTGAAAGCGGAGCACCTTGTTTGAAGAAGGCTAGGTTGTCAAAAGAAACGGCCCCCTCCCCCCTTCCCCAATCAATGGCCTAACGGTCTAAGCTTTTCTCTTACGACGTGCTTTGTACAAACGATTTGGTATTAATGCAACCTATTCGGAAGCAGTCTCACTTCCCTCGCAATGTGGCATCTCGCAGGCGTTGTGCGCAGCTCCTTTGTACTTTGTTCGAATGTCTCTTCAAGCGTCTACGCATTACAGAGAGTGGTGTATCGAGAGAGAGAGAAAGAGAGAGAGAGAGAGAGAGAGAGAGAGAGAGAGAGAGGGAAGCGGAGAGAAAGAGAGCGAGTTTGATGAATAGCTGAAGCTGTCAGCCGTGGTATCAGGAAGGCTAGCGACTTCAGACGGTGTGGTTGAAGTGTCGCGAAGATGAGAAGAAAACGGCTAGGAACAAAGTAAACGAATCAGGAGAACAAACTAGCAAGACGCAGGCATGCGTTTCGTCAACTTGTGGCGCGTATAATATTGTGGAAAACGTGAATTTACGGCCCACGCACTGTTCGAGTGCACGATCCCTAAAACAAGGCAAAAAAGTGCGTATTGCAGTACAACACGGTTCCGTTGTTCGAGCCATGCCGCTTGCTTTTCAACGAATCGCAGCCCTTTCGTACCGTCACACTAACGTGCTGTGGCGACGTCGTGGCTTAGCGAAAGCAGGGCCATATGGGAAGCAGCGAATGGCCGTCCAAGCAGCTCTCAGAAAGTGCAGCCGATCTCAACGAAATGCCAAGGGAGGGGTGAAATGTCTGAGACGCTCACATACACGTTTTCTTTTCTTTTCTCTTGGGGGAGGGGACGTGGAGGAAGGGTAAATGTCAGAGAAAAAAAATTAGAGATCCTATTGTGCTGCTTTAGTAAAGCCCTCGTCAAGTTGAGGACATGCTACACACCAGCGGCGGTTGGCGCATTGGCTATATGACGCTCCGCTGCTGAGCAGCGGAGCGTCATATAACCAATGCGTCAACGTCTAGCGTCAGATGTGGACGCAGCGGACGCCCCGGCCGCGGCGTCCACATATATATGGGGCTGAATTTGCAAATAATACTGCCTGTTTGCTTTGGGTTCACGTTAAAGGGACACTAAAGGCAAATACTAAATCAACGCAGACTGTTTAAATACCATTCCAGAAGCGTCGCAACGCTTGTTCCGTGCCAAGAAAAGACAGTTTACGAGAAAATTGCATCAGAAGGGTCCGAATACCTTTATCGCACGTCAAATTTCCCGCCACCCAACCGGGTAGTGGTGACGTTGCATACGACATCCGCTCCCTTTGGTGCCGTCGGTGAGTAAGTCGGAGCCCGACAGACGGCGGTATGATTGTTTGCACAAAACCCAAACGCGCAGCCATAGAGAAACCGAGCCAAGACAGAGCGGCGGATTCGCCGCGGCAACTGCTTTTTGGTCAAGCGGTGCGGAACGTTCGGGCATCCCAGGACATCAGGTTCTCTGCTACTTGCAGTTTGCGCGAGCTTCGTGAACCAACAAAACCAGCGCAGCATTACGCGATAACCAAACTACTGAAACGCGAAAGCGAGGGCGGGTGGCGCAGAGTCGAGAGAAAACGAAACCTTTCGACCACCTGCGTCGTTGTCAAGGGTCATGCCAATGAGTTATTTTTTTCTAAATATGAAGTAGAACTGGACAAGAAGCATTTTCTTTCGTCTTATAATGCAATACGATAACGTTTTTTATAAGGAGTGGTCGAGTACTAGTTCCAGAATTTATATAAGGAGTGCCCTCGTCATCGGACAAGTACTCGAATGTCCCGGGGGAGTCTCTAATCGCATACTGCACTTGCATCTATTTCTCGATTACTGAGGCCTTGTGCGCGATCATATTGACGCCTTAGAGATTATCTAGCCCTAATACATGACTTTCGCTTGACTTCGTGTTTCTTTTTAGCGCCCCTTTAAAGAACCCCGGGTGGTAGAAATGAATCCGCAGCTTCCCAAAGCACCATCTCCAATGGCATTGGTTGATCTCTAATGGCAATGGTTGATTTAGGGCGATAGCCCCCCGGACACTTAATCTGGTTAACCTCTCTGCCTTTCACCTCTCGTCTTCTTTCCTTGCTTCCTTGGACGCTATATTACCGCAAATTAGGTAATTTAATGGAAGGAGAAAAATATAGGGGTGAGAGAATATGCAAAGTTTCGAATACGAAACAAATAAATAGTCTTCGATGTATCGTTCGCATCCGATTCAAGAATTTAGTATTCGGAAATGTCGTATATTCTTTTCGCCTAGAGTATGTGACCGATACCAATGCTTATCGGAGTCTGTAGAGGAGGAAAGCCAGAAGCAAGTGAGGTTTGTTTCTAATAACGCTGGTGGCTGCATGGGAAGCGCGCTTGCTGAGCATGCAGAACAGCTGAGCAAATGCAAGGAGTGGCTAACTTTCGATCAGTAGTTTCCCGTCGTTCAACGAGTTCGCGCCTCACTTACTCGTCCTACGACACTATTTGTTCTTCTTTCAAATTTGGGCAAAGCCTTTTATTATTTAGGCAATCGCGCAACGTTTCCGTACGATTCGAAGTCACGTGTCCAGCGCTGCAGTTCATTACATTCTGCACTTTCGAGGTCACGTGACTTACTACCCCCTCTGCGTTCGGTCGCTCCCATTGTGACTGTGCTCCAGGCACGACCACCCTTCAGTTGCGTGTACTCAATTACGATTAAGCTCCCCAATTGAGCCGCACCTCCAGTTCTAAGCGGCAGCACACGTATCATATCGTGTAGCTAAGCGCTCTTCTTTTTCTGCCCCACTGACTTTCAAGAAACCGCCTAGACGACAGGCCGTTCTCGGAAGCAAACATCCTGGGACCTTGGCCAACGAAATTGAGTACGTGAAAGAGCGTCAGAAGTTGAACAATGACCTTATGCGTCTCGATCGCCCACCGTTGTCGGTGGACGTTATTTTAGGCTCTTGGCCAGACGCTCAATCGAGTTTCTAGGCCATCCAGGCGTTACTGAACTGTTTAAAAAGTACGGGACTGGACTGTAGGCTTTGAGCGTGCCAAATCACTTGGCGTATGGTTTACAACCTCCCGTTATCGTCATCGTCACCCATCATGCGTCTCTTTCTTCCCTCTTTCTTTCCCTCTCCCCTTTCCCCCAACGCCGAGTAGCTGGCTAGAGCAGTATCCCTCAAGCCGACCTCTCCATTTCATATCATTGAACTCTCTCTCTCTCTCTCTCTAGTATGCCCGAAGGCCAGAAAAGCGCCAATGCGATCCTTGAAGGCAATTCGCCTATACGAGCATATCTGACTACTCGGGGTGAGCATTTATTTACGGATACGCGCACACTGACTTTCCTTCTCCCTTCTTATCTTTCTTTCCACCTTTGGCTACCCTACGTGCATTAGAGTAGCCATACATAGGGCTACCAAAAGCTCTCATCCGCGTCTCGAATTATACTGCATGGTCTACGCGCACACTATGCGTGAGTAAGCACCCTACTGTGGATGTACGCACGATGACTCTCCCTCGTTCTTATTTTTTCTCCATCTTTGGCTACCCTACGTGTAGGTCATCCAACCTAGCGCGACCTTGGTTAAGCTCCTTGCCTTTTACAGCGTAGCTGTACATGGCCAGGACATGACCGTCGTACGCGAACAACCCGCGAAGTAGATATTATACCGACGGCAAATAAAGGCGGGGACAGCGGAAGAGAGCACAAAAACGACGCGGGGGGCAATATGAATATGATACGCGGTCGATATGACATGCAGTAAGCACCAACTAGGCCAAACTGTAGATAGCAATAGGGGCTTGTTGGTAGGGCATATCTTATTTTGTTATAGCGCAAGCTTGACACGGACAACAGAAGGCACATCTGACACACATAGCTCTGTGTGTGTCAGATGTGCCTTCTGTTGTCCGTGTCAAGCTTGCGCTATAACAAAATAAGATATGCCAAACTGAAGTTCCGCGAACTAGCTCGTAGGCGTGTTCACCGTTGTCGTCTCCTTCCACAGCTGGCTCCCGCTGCCGCTCATCATTCCAGCGTAGAATTTCACTTTTCTGTCGCCTTAATGAGGAGGCCGCGTTTTAGTGGTGGTCTTCTCGTATTTGAGTTTCTACCATATCGACCAACGGTCTTGTGTAAAACAAACAATTACGTTTGACGCGAGCCTGTGTCGACGACAGAGGCAAGCAAGAAAGTCATTCATTCCAGTGGCCGAATGGAAGCTTGCACAAACACAAGGGCTCTAGCTCGTGCTAATGTGGGGCGTGTACGCACGTGGTAGTCGTGTCCAAGAAGTGTAATGCAGTCGAACCCCTTTGTAAGCGAAGTGCTTGGGGACCACGAAAAGCTTCTTTATACAGGTGACTTTGTTGTAAAAGTCGCACAGCGCGCAGCTCATAAAGGAACCGGGACATAGTTATTCCTTCGTTATACAGACCATTCCGTTCTAGAGGCATCCCTTCTACATAGAAGCCTACGTACGGTTTGTCTGTGGCTGACGAGGAAATTTATTCACCCGCAGGCACGCTTACAACTGTGGTAAAAACGAAAAGTACAATATGAGGCACATCACATGTAATACATCATACTTGATGTAAACAAAACAGATTAACAAATGAAATAATAAATGGTGTCTGCTTGACACTGGCTTTGCCGCACACAACAACAACAACAACAACAACAAAACTCATTACCGCATCCACGCAAAAGCATTATTGTCGGCCTCGAATTTGTGAAAGGTACTCGGGGCACATACAGACACAGTCTGAACTCGGGCAACAGAATTGAGCATTATTCTGGCTGTAGAAAGACTTTGCCTCGGGAGACAGTTATGTACCGCGTAGACCAGCGGCGAAGAAACTCGGTGAAGCCGAGTTTGAACAACTGTTCTTCAAGATGACCCCATATTATCACCCGTAGTTTCCGCATTCTGGGGTACATTGCTCTATTTGACTGCCGAGATCGTTCTGCTATGTTACGGAAGCACCACAAAATGTAGCTAGCGCTGTAGTAGACGAGACTCGCAAACCGATCTCGGCGCTGTGGTGGCCGCACGATGGATATTCCGAACATTCTTGCAACTAGCTTCCAGAAGGTGCGTGCTACAACGCAGTCCTTTACTACATGCGCGTTGGTCTCTGTTTGTGCGCAATATATGCATTTATCATTCGCTACCATATGCCAGCGTTCAAGCCTGTCTCTTGTAGGTAGAATGACCCACTGATATTGCCAATGAAAATCCTTCACTTGAGAGGGCAAATCAGGTGAAAGCACAGCTGTCCATGTTTGTGTAGTAGCTGTCCGTGGAGGTACAGCTGTCTCACGCAACATTTCACAAAGCCTGGAAGCTGGTGTCGCACGCCACTTTGTAATTCTTAGTTGTACAAGCTGGCTTTGCAAGCGCGCAGCCGCCGCATACTGCGGTGCTGGCGTTACTGCCGTCGGAAGCAAATTGCCTGTACTCTGCGGCATAAGCGTTCGACGGTAATGGCCCAGCCAATAAAGGAGCAGTGGCCTACCAGGGTACTCATCATCATCAAGTAGATCACATGTACTCTTAGTGCACAACAGCCTACCGAATGTAACTATGCACGGCAAGCTCCATCCTCCGCTGGATTTTAGCAGACGCAAAAATTGCTGCGCTACGTATTGCGGCTTGTTTAACCAGAACCATGAGAAAATAAGTGAGTTTACTACTCGTACTGTTGGTGACGGCGGGAGAGCTACCCTTGCAGCAAACCACAGTTTACTGCACAATACGTTCTTAATGAAGAAAGCCCTTTCTGCCAGCGGCAGTGGTGACGCAGTCACTGCTACTGACTGTTCTTTAATGGAGCTGACAATGTCTCGCCACGTGTGAGATGAAACACCACTTGTACAAAATTCGATACCTAGTATTTGCATATGCTCGGTCTGTTTAATGTCCCCTGGTAGCGTTATTTCGACGCGACCTAAATTTAATGCTTCACATTTTCTCATATTTATTTTGCCCCCTGACATTGAAGCATATGATTATAAATACGAAATACCTCTACAAGACTGTCCCCATCCCGTAAAAACAAAGTGATGTCATCCGCATACGCCGATACTTTTACGCACCCGGATCCCGGCATAGGAAGACCTCTTATGAGCGGGCTCTCGCTAAACCGCCTTAACAACGGGTCAATCGCAAGCACAAACAATATGGGTGACAAAGGACAACCCTGCCGCACTCCCCTTGTCACATCAAATCTAGGTGTTAAAATGCTGTTAAGCAGTAGCTCAGCTGTTGCTCGCGAATACAACATCCGCAGGATGTCTACAAACTCTTCAGGGAAGTTATAGCATCGTAAAACCTCAAATAAGTACTGGTGTTCTAAGCGGTCGAACGCTTTGGCTTGGTCCAAGCTTACTAATACCCCTGAAGCTTCACGCGCTGTTGTGTATTGTATGATATCACGTGTTAAGTTGAGAGACGAAAATATACTCCGACCCGGCACGGAACATGTTTGATGTACACTGACTATTTTCGGCAATAATATCTTCATGCGATTTACAAGAAGGGTTGTCAATATTTTATAGTCTGTGTTGAGCAGCGTTATAGGCCTCCAGGATGAGGGTTCTGCAAGGTTGGAGTCTGGCTTTGGCAAGAGCATTACGCGGCCCCGATTAAACGATTTAGGAATGCCTTCCCGTGCATGAATGCCGTTAATGAGCGACACTAAGGCAGTGCCTACTTCCTCCCAGTAAGAACGGTAAAATTCGAGTGGTAAGCCATCTGGACCGGGTGTTGATCCGCTGTTCATAGACCGAATAACATGAAAAACTTCTTTCAGATTTGTTGGGGACAATAAATTCTGACCTTCTGTATCTTCTACTTGAGGTAGGTTAGCGCAAAAGATTGAAATTTCTTCACTCAATAGCTCTGCACTATAAATCTTTTCCGATGAAAATGCGTCTGAGAACCAGTTCCAAAAAATTATTTCGATATCTCGCCTCGCACCGCTCTCTGTGCCATCTTCTATTATAACCCTTTCAATGAAAGAGCTGTCATTCTGCCTCCTGCTGGACGCACGAGCCAGCCGCAGTACCTCAGGGTCGGAAATTGGCCTGTTGGTCATCCACGCCTTTGCAGAGGTGCGAGAGTACCAGCTCATACGTCTGTGGTAGCGTTCACGCTGATGATCTAGGTATTCGCGCATTAACTGTGTTTGGGGATTACCGTCTCATACTATTCTTATCCTTCTCAGGCACTCACAAAGCTGTTCGGTCTCTTTTCTTTTCCTTTTCCTGCTAGCTGCTATGCATACTGACCTCCACCTTTCCTTTAAAGTATCCCACGCTTCGATATTGCAATCATAATCGCAAACTGGTGTAGCTACTGACGCTTTTAGTTCGGTTAGAGTCGCTTGGTCACGCAAAGAAGCAATGTCTAGTCTCCACATGTCCGTGCGTTCACCTGGCCTTCCTTCGAGGTTCAATATGACAGCGAAAGGGCGATGATCTGAAATGTATCCGGCGTCCGCGGGGAGATCGAGGATGCTGCACTGGACAATTTGCGTTGTTAATGTGGCGTGTGGGCAGATGTTTCGCACTGTTCCTACAATTGAAGCCGAATATTACACGCGCAAGCCTACATGACATCGCTCATGACCACTGCACTCACTACGGCAATCTTTGTACGCTTCCGACAAATGCTTCGTCATTGTCGCGTTAACGAGAAAATCTGAACGGTCTTCGTGAACCACTTCGATTCCAACGAAAACCCTTTATCTCAACATCTTCCACGCAAAGACCTTAAGGAGCACAAACGCGATATTGAACGTAGTATTTTGCGAGAACGCGCATTCTGAAAACCGAAGAAATTCGCCGACGATTACGATACTCCCTAAGGCGAAATTTAAGTGTTTTTGTTTCATGATATACTGCCTTGCGGGGACAATCAGTCTCGTGCGGCACATCGCCAACGGAGCGAAGTATGGCGCGACTGCCTCGATAATCTGGAGATCACGACATACCAGCGCCTGGGCGACGCATGGGCGCCATTTGCAGCAGCAGCCGCAAACAGACCTCCGTTCATGCAGCGCTTTGTTTCCATATATGCCCTCGGTCGATACGCTCGACGCATACCATCGGTGAACAGACGACGGCGCGCTACTCTGACGCAGAGCCGTTCTTGCACGTCGCAGAGCCCGTCGCCGCAGAGCCTCTCCGGCGCGGAACGACGCTTTTCATCGCTCATCCTTTCGCCATACTCTCCTCCTCCGCTTTCCGTCTCATGCTTTCACTGCAGCCTCGTCCTCCGTTTTCATCCTCGCGCTCTCTTCACTATCACCGCCTTTCATTTCCCGCTTCGCTTCGCATTCGCTCTTGCATCTTTCGCTGAGGTCGTTCAAGGGACGCCGAGGCACGCCGACGCTCAACACAGGAACGTGCATCTAGGAGCTGCGCTCTAAAAAAAAAAAAATGGCTGTGGCTTAGCTAAGGTTAAGTCCAGGATGCGAAGCATACTAGCCTTTATTTTAACGCGACAGCGTTAAGGAGCTCGTGTCGCAGAAAAGCCGGTGTCGTCGGCGTCGGCTCAGGCGTGCGGCGCTTGCTCAGGCGCACATTTCATTGTCACGCCGAACGCTGCGTTGCCCGACGCTCACCGCGTCCGATGCGGGGCGCGTAGTCGCTGCGCCGTAGCAAAGCCACCTAGAAACAGTCTCTGTAGCACGCCGCAACCTTCGCTTCTCATTCCAACGAGCAGCTCTGTCTCCAGGAGGCATCTCACCTCGTGAGTGTCTAGCAGAGGCAAGCGCAGCTGCTTATATACCGCCGCGACGCCGCGAGCGACGGCGCGAGTTGGAGCCCCGTTTCTCCTCTGTCGTGACGTCACAGTGTCACGTGGTATTGAAAGCGATGCCGCGAGCGACGGCGCGAGTTGGAGCCCCGTTTCTCCTCTGTCGTGACGTCACAGTGTCACGTGGTATTGAAGGCGACACCGCCGCGCCTGAGGAGCTGGGTTGAGCTCTAGTAATATGCTTCGCATAAAAACCCTTCCCTGGATCGTTTCGCACGGATACTGAGTGCAAAAGCTCCCACAGCATCGCCTGCTATGTTCTCACATTGGCAGGTACCGCTACGGAGCCAACTGTAGAAGATGCCGGCGAACGCGCGAGCAGGGGCACGAGCGCGTCCAAGTGATAGCTCTGAGGGGCGCAAATGAGGCCGCTGTGGTAGAAAACGAGGATGCTCGAGCCATTGCTGATGATGGTAGTTGACAGTTATGATGATGATGATGGTTATGATGGTGGTGGTGGTGGTGGTTTTCTCGTACCACCACCACCACCACCAGCTACGTTCAAGGATATTGCCACCGTGCGTGGGACCTACAGAATTTTTTTCGTGAGCTCGTGCGCATGCAAAAACAGCGCCGCCACCTTGCCTCCACGGCCACTCAGACCTTTAACGACCGCTAAAAGAAGGGCTTTGTTCTTTAGTTTCCTCGCAATAGAATTGTGTTTTCTCTTACACTGGAATTACAGTCCTAAGCTATCACGTCTGAAGCTTGTGTGTAAGACGTACTTGACAATTTTTCTATGCAATTTAGTTTGAAAAAATTCAATTAGTTGAATGAAGCACTTGCGCTTGACGGAGGGCCTAGAAGATTGATGATTATGCTGCACTGCCGCGCACGTGTGTGCGCTCGTGAAGTAAGTCTCTCGTGGTGGGGGTGCTGGTCCGACGTCGGAAGCAGCTTCGCTGTACATCCACTTTCACAGCGCGGAATGGAGGCGGATTTTTTAATGATCAGAAGTGAGAACACATTCGCCATTCCACTCGATATTCGAAATTGGTTCTTCTAGAGCATGTGTAATCAATTAAAATCCGGAACTTCGTTATTCGGACATCCCTAAAAAGAATATTATAAACCTACACCTTCATTCACTTCTTTTTTCATCCTCTGCTGGGTGCTTCTGCTGTTGTCTTTGCCAGTATGGGGGTGAAGGAGTCCCTCAAGCCATCCTTGAATGGCTTTTCCCTTCGCCTTCCATCCCATCTATATGCGATAAAATAACAAAGGATCAATCAATCAATCAATCAATCAATCAATCAATCAATCAATCAATCAATCAATCAATCAATCAATCAATCAATCAATCAATCAATCAATCAATCTCCGGTATCAGTTGAAGCTTTGCGTTTTTCTGTTTTCGTTGAAAGTACGCCTTCTTTGTAAGTAAGAGAAACCGCTCGTTAAGTATTCAGGAAGTTCGCGACCCACCGAGAATCCGCCGAGGTTCCCCGATGACGGCGCAGCAAAGTGAAAGACATCGACTGAAAGACAAACGCGACGGAGAGATTTGTTTGCCGCTGCTCAAGAGTTCGGCAGGGTGCTCGAAGTCGAGGAGCTTTCAGAGAAGTCTTCGTTATTTGTCCAGCCAGTCAAACTCTGGGGGCCGAGAAGTTTCATGCGCTGTGCAGTGTTTTAATTTTTTTATGCTTCTGCTTCGCGACTATGTTCACCGCGCACTTACTCTCCCACAAGAAACTGACTTAGCTTCCCGTTTGTAGTGCCTTTACTTTTTCACTCGGTTAGTGACGAGAAGATTTAAAAAAAGATATTGTTTTTTAGGCAGTACGATCTGCTGGCCTTTTTTATTTGTTACTGCTGCCACACTCTGTTCTTTGGTGTTGTTTTGCTTGAACGAGAAAGCATCTGTCAGTTGGATATTGAGATTCAGGCGAGAAGCGTTATGTATCCACGGACACAAAAGCAAGACAAAAAAGCACAACGTGTCGCTTTCTGTGTGCCTCCACCTTTGACAGTGTTCTAAACGCCTGAATAAGTTTTTGCTTTCGTCTCGTTGACCACACACCTTGTTCATGCTTTCACCTTCCTTTCTTCCTAAACCTTCAACTTCTGTTGAACCGACTTAGACAGAAGCAGCCAATGAGGCTATTTCCTTATCTTATGTAATGGTCCATGGACGTCCTAATGGGCTGTTTGAACAAAGTTGAGTATTGTTATTATACACTCTCTCAAAAGTCGTTATAGGGATTGAATCATGTTTCCATTGACTTGTTGTTGCCGATTTAGCCTCTTACGAAGCAATCGTGCATTACGCATTATTTTTCCAAGGGAAGTCGACAAAAATTATACAGCCGTGCACAAAGACTACATGATATTTATAGGCAATCTATGAATAGCAGAAAAAAGAACGCATGTGCACTTCTATAGGTTTTGTTATTGAATTCTCATGCGAGTTCTCGACACATCGTACACCTGAGCGCCACTCCTGAACAATAAGGGCCACGATCAATATTGATCAGTCATATCACACTCGTCTCTCCCAAAACTCGGCCACAACCTCTTTGACTTCCCAATCGCAGAAGGACGCTCAGCACTTCGTGTCATCCGCATCGCCCCTCCCCCACCCCCAAACTTGCACCGCAGCCCAGACGGCTGAGTACTTAAATCAAATTAACTTCGGCGGGAACGAAATCGAAACTATAGGAAAGTGCTCGACTAATTCCTCGGGCAAGGAAACGAAACGTAAACAGCATTGAGAAAGCGCTTGCCCCGTCGTTCACCTCGTCGTGATTAACTAATTGCTGGAATGCACTCACTCTCCTTTCTCAGTCACCCACTCACCCACTCACCCACCCAATACACTCACGGTAAATGCCGCTCACTCTCCCTTCCTATCCCAGCGAATCTCCATCTCTTGGAGAAAGACTGCGTGCGCGCGCATACCGACCGCTTGTACTCACACCACGTTGTTTTGGCGACAACGAAAAGGAAGGCAAGGGGGGTGGGGTTTGCTGCAGTCGGAATGCATTTGCGAGTCTAACTTCTCGTTCAAAATGCCCGGATGATTGTTAGCGCTCGCAGCACCGGCTCGGTTAGCACGGAGAAGGAGCGGTGAAGAGCGAGCGATGCAAGGCTGCATGCGGTGCCGGGGCGCCGCGGCGTTTGCAGGCCTAATTAAAATTTACGAACGCGCCTGCCACTCTCCCACTTTCCTTCTTTCCATCTTTCTTGACCCAGTTGCCCCCTCTCTCACCGCGAGGGATGTGCTTGAGATGCAATTGCATTTCAAAAAGAAGTTGCGTTGAGTGCAACAAAGGTAATGCGAAGGGGAACATAATTCTTATGCCAATTTTTGCAAATGTTCGAGCCCGCCCTCGCCGAACGTTTGAGAGAGTCTATGCAAATTCTAGGTCGGAATAATTTTAATGGTTCATAGAACTTAAAAAAGAGTGTCCGTAAAAGAATGGCGTAATGCTTCTTTAATTGAGTTACTCGCACAGGCGGAAATTATTTGCTCGAGAATCGAATTGAGCGTTCGAGTTATTGACAAAAATCTTGCTTTTGAAATCGCGTACCTTTCGTCGCTTACCTTTCTTCGTTCCTTTCTCGCCGCTCGCTCTCTCGTTGCGGAGAAAAAAATTAAATTATAGGGTATAACGTGCCAAAACCACTTTCTGATTATGAGGCACGCCGTAGTGGGGGATTCCGGAAATTTCGACCACCTGGGGTTCTTTAACGCGCACCTAAATCTAAGTACACGGGTGGTTTCGCATTTCGCCCCCATCGAAATGCGGCCGCCGTGGACGGGATTCGATCCCGCGACCTCGTGCTCAGCAGCCTAACACCATAGCCACTGAGCAACCACGGTCCATGGGTTCATTGCAGAGAAGGCCCTCGAAATTTGTACACATTTTAGCGTAAGAAATGTAAAGAGAAATGTCACACTTGACGGCTGCTGTAAGGGTAACTTGACATCAGAAACCCTTATATTAAGAAGTTTATGTAGATGCTATATGCAAAAGTGGTAAATGGTAAAAATGCTACAAGTCCTCTATAGACAACTCACGAAGCAGATAAAAAATTCCGAGTGCCTCGATTTTTTTTGTGTTGGAAATGACCATGTGGTTAAAGATCCCTTGGTGATCAAAATTAATCCGGAGTGCCCCACTACGACGTGCTTCATAATCAAATCGTGGTTTGGCACGTAGAACCTCAGAATTCAATTCATTTCAATCACCACCTGAAGTCCATCAGGCAGTTAAAGCAAGGAATGCATAGGGTAACTTGACTGCCTTTTTTAATTAAAATATAGAATAAAATATGAAAGTCAGCCCGCCTTTAGCAATTAATTAGGTAATTTCACTGACAAGGATAGCTTCACTTGTCAAAATATGCTCCATGGTTAAATGTTCCCTTGTTCACTTCCTCTCGATAAACACAGGATATTGCGCCTAAAAGAAGGCTTGACCCTTCACAGAACCAAAAGTACGAATCTGTAATGTACGAAAGCAGTCCACTTCAAGTAGACTGTACGCCTATACGTTGCAAGTTCTTTTTCAGTAGGCTTCATGTATAGACTGTAGAACTTCTTTTGTTGCCAAGAGCGGGAACTGCGAAATGGACATGGATGGGGCGAAACAAGGTAATCTCGATACTAGGCCACTCTAAGCTAATTATTAAGGACATGAGGACAGTATTAAGGACAGTTGAACTAGGCTGTACCTTTCTATGGACTCTAGTCTTGTTCTACTGATGATTTACATATTATATTTTATAGAATGTTCAAACATTTTTTAGCATAATATAGGAACTTGCAAATGGAGACAGTTTATGAAAAAATGCCATAATATCGGTAAGACGCCCCCTAAGCTGACAAATGCCTCAAGTAAACTGCACAAATCCTTCTCTTATGCGCTGCGTACATGCTGTATTCGACAAAGTGTATACAAACTCTTTTCTACAAGAAATGGGAACAACGAAATGAGCACGGACGGTGGAAGATGTTGGGATCTCCGTAAGACGCCATTCTCAGCTAATGAGAACTTGCAGTAGACTGCAAAGGTAGACATTTTATATCTTTATGTACCCACTCTATCCTACAGACTGCGCAAATTCTTATTTTTTTGCTAGAAATGGAAAAAACGAATCGGACATGGATGGGAGGAAAACGTGGTAATCTGGGTAAGACGGCGTTTTCAGCTAATAAGACGAAAGGAAGCCGGTTCAACGTCGAAGCGAGAGATTGACAGCCAGGGTTTTCGGAGAAGGACAAGTCGACGTTTGAACGACGGAGGCTTTCCCAGAAATGAGAAACGGGAGCCCGGCCTGCCTTCAAGAGAATCCGTGACGACCTGCGCAACTCGTACGAGGGCGCGAAGAAGATTGAAAAAAAAAAACAACCCACAATGAAGAGTAAATATGCGAAATAAGCTAAACAGGAAGAACAGAAACGTTCAGAAATTTAAGGGCTTGTCAAAGTCGGAACGAACTTTCGACCAGAGAAGAAGCAGCCGGCCGCGAAGCGACGGCTGAGACAAGTCCGGAATTCAATTTTCGGTCGCGGCTTCCGTGGAATAACGTCTCGGCCGATTGATTTTTTTCTTGTTTTTTTTTCTTTCTGCCAAGTTTTTCTAACTTGATTGGCTGGGTTCCTGAACCCTGGGATTGTAGTAAACGAAGGCACAGATTTATTTGTTTCAGCGTTTGGCTCGGGTTTTATTTGATTGATGTGCAGACGTAACTTCTGTTAAAAGTGTTGGGCTCGACGACCTTGCTTTTTGGTTTGCAGATGGACATGTGTCAGATAAACAAAGAGACGAACGTTCATATAAATGATCTAACGAACAAACAACAGGTAAACGAAGAAACATACATACATACATACATACATACATACATACATACATACATACATACATACATACATACATACATGCATACATACATACATGCATACATACATACATGCATACATACATACATACATACATACATACATACATACATACATACATACATACATACATACATACATACATACATACATACATACATACATACATACATACATACATACATACATACATACATACATACATACATACATACATACATACATACATACATACATACATACATACATACATACATATACTAGTAACAGTCAAACACACAAACAAACACTAAGAGTAAGAGGCAAGCGTATACAGAAATAGTTGGAATTGCTCTTGAATAACGGCTTTTAAGATTTGCAACCATCCTCTCCCCAGGAGAAAAGCGAGGCTTGTTCAAAGAAATCGATCGTCTGCCAAAGGTCATATTCGGAGGAAGCTACTACAAGAAGTCGCTATTGGTCATTGTGTAAAATTCTATAGTTTGCATGGTATACGAATACGTTCAAGAAAACTGCAAAATTGCAGATTTATTTATTTATTTATTTTCAATACAGTTGCTCGCCTTCGAGAGCGTGGCAGTTGTGAAGTACAATAATTCAGCAGTACGGTGCAAGGAAATCAAACTTAATGTTTGGTTGTATGTTCCTCAGATAACTATATGTTCCTTATAATATTCAAGGGTTTTTCATTTAGGAAAATAAAGAAAAAAGCTGAAATAATTTTCTTTGGTGGACCTTACGTAGATGTGAGTGAAATCTATCTATGAAGCAAGATCGCAGGAATTTACCAATTTCAGTTTTCCAGGAAATAAAAAAAAGACATCGGCAGATTACGTTACCCTGACAACTTAGTTCGCAAGATCTTATTGGACTACGACCGCTCCACGGCTACTGTTTACAGTATATCTTTTTGGGCCCGGCAAAAAACGTACATTTGTATTGCTAGATTATATTCCTTATCATCCGGCACTCATGATGGGCCTATCCCGGAGACAACGAATGCGGAAGCGCCACAAGAACTGGCCGAAGCAGCACGGCAAGAAAAAAATAGTTACATTGGAATCCTCACACTATGCCGACGACCGTTTCTCCTTTGACGTTCACTTTAATGGTTATGTTCGACTGGTCGAATCCGTCCTCCAAAACCGAGTCCGGTAGATCTGGCGTTTCCTCGAACTCAAGAAGTCGACGAACGAGCGCGCAAGCCCAACATGCACCTCGCTCTCGGAGCAGGAAATAGCAGAGGCGAAACCACGTGACTACAGCAAACGTCCCATTTGGCCTCGCGGAAGCTGCCGGCCATAAGCTTTCTGGCTATATTACCCAGAGGGAAATCTGGCGCTGCTGCGCTGTGGTATGCACGAGAATGATGGTAAATTGTGACTTTGGATCGGCATCGTTCTTCGGAGAGCCAGGATGCCATGAAGGCGCGCCTGGCTATCAACATTCAGTCTGTCACAGGGATTCGTTTTATACTCAAACAGCACGTAAAAATTGGTTTTCAGTTTATCATTACACAAAAAATTACCGACGATTACGTTACTTCCTAATGCGAAATTTGAGCGCAGCAAATAAGCTGTTTCAACTTTTCGATAGATTGAGGCAAAGAAATCGAGCAACACATGTATACGCTATCACAGAATTTTTTTTTTATTTTTCACACGTATTCCTTTAGCGGCAATTTCGGCTCGGGCGGTGCACATATACAGATCCGCCGC
The DNA here is from genome assembly GCF_038994185.2 of Dermacentor albipictus. Lineage (NCBI taxonomy): Eukaryota > Metazoa > Arthropoda > Arachnida > Ixodida > Ixodidae > Dermacentor > Dermacentor albipictus. The sequence continues at coordinate 80,273 of NW_027225599.1, forward strand.
CACCGATCTGGCTCTCTGATTGCCACCGCACAGGGCGAACGGCAGCGGCAATTTCGGCTCGGGCGGTGCACATATACAGATCCGCCGCCACCGATCTGGCTCTCTGATTGCCACCGCACAGGGGTTGCATTGGAGGAGGAGCGAAGAAAGGAATTAAGTTCGAGCCGGCGCTTTGACAACCAGAGACTCGCAGGAAGAGGGGGGAGGGGGGCGGCGCGTACACCCAGCGGCAAACGATGGGGGCAGAAGCGCGCGCAGCAAGCGGACAACACGATAAAGGGAGGAGGGAAGAGATAGCAGCGACTGACTGATGCCGCTGACGCCGATAGTGAGTCAACCCCAGCTGCGGAGTTGGTTTCAGGGACAACGCCGCCGATGCCGACACAAACAATATGATACCCTAGCTTCCGCAGCGCTAAGAACCAGGTCTAGCCGTGGGAAGGTGGTCACGTATTCGTCGACGTGCCGGGGCCTACGTGAAATAACCGGCGGGTCGGCAACTGAAGAGCACCCTATCCGCCACACAAGAACAGGGGGGGGGGGGACCCTTTCCTCCTCTTTCTGCATGGCGGCGACGGTGTTCTATGCAGTCACGTTATCTTGACTCTCTAGCGGCGTCAGCGGCATCCAGCGGTATCAGTCGATCGCTGCTAGCGCTGGGGGGATGAAAGGGGGGCGGAGCTGGTTACGAGGCCGACGACAACGCCGACGACGACGCGAAACCCAGGAACGGACGCCAAAGAGCTGCGCTATAAAAACATGTTTTGTTTGATTATGAGGACTTGTGATTGCGTGTAAAATTATATGAAACGTAAAAATAATCAGCGGGCCGCTTAAAGTTGGAGAACAGACGACCAGATTTGCGCTCGCTTTGAAACAGTTTGTCGTCTGTTCTTGCTTTTCTTCGCTTTATTATGCGCTGCATGCGAGTAAAATTCACTGAAAGATGCAATACGGGTGAGCGAAAACTCTTTTTTATGAATATTTTATCGTAAGAAGGCATTATCCGTGTAGCGCCACATCCACGTCTTAGACGAAGGCTCCTACAACACCAGCCAACACAAGCCTCGCACACCCATATACCTTCATTCCCAGGACGGCACAGCGCCCCTCAGAAAACTCCCATGGATGGCGGCGTCAGATTTCCCTCTAGGTAATAAAGTCAGAAACACTATTGCCGTAAAAAAAAAAGAACAGAAAAGACGGTGATAGGACGAGCTTTTGCTGAGGCACCAACACACAGTGCCGTTGGTTACGTAGGCCTGGCTGTCACCAGCAACGGTGACTCTGTGTTCTGATGACGCGGCGGAAATGCTCTGTATCTCGCCGAACGCTCGACGACTGCCCGGGCGACGGGGCTCGGAGCGCCCGAGAGCACTCGTTGTGGAAAGAGAGTGACCAGTTGAACACGAAGCTGCTCGCAAGAGCAGTCCAGAGCACTCCTAAACGAGTACTCGAAGAGGCCGTAAAAGACACACCTTACGTAACCTACGCACGCGGCACGGTTTACGCTGCGTCAGCACAAGTCAGTCAACCTGCGATCCGGTGCGCGCTGCATGACGGTGCACTAGGCAGCCTTGGACACGCGCCGGCATCGGCATCGCCATGGAAACGCGGGAACCTCGGCATGCATCATCGTCGGGCCCTGAAGTGCTCACAATTGCGAACACGTGGTTCAGAGTTGTGGAAGAACATACCGTGCCTCCACCACGAGGAAAACCGGCCCAACGAACGTTGCAATCTGGTTCCAATGCGTGACCACAGGCTGCCTATTGGTAAGTCCGTTTTACGCATTTGCAGCATCGTTAGCGAAGCCTGTGCCTTGTGCCTCTGACAGTGTACACTTGCTTGTAAGGAGGGCAGGCAATGCGCCTAATGCTTAAGTACAGCGAATGGTTTGGAGGCACATTCAATTTCATCGTAACGGTTGTATCAGGAAAATTTCCATGCAGTGTTGCAGGCTTTTGGATACGTACTATAGCCGACCACAAAAGCTTAGGGCTCACGAATTCCAAGGTGAATGTCAATTTTCGCTTCATTGAGGCATGGCTTGTTATATCTGATGTGCCACTACGTAGATCGCAAGCGATATTCGGCAGGCATTACATTACACGCTGAAACAGATTTCAAAGCTCCTTTGGCGAGACTTGCCGAGAACGTCCTCGCAAGTCTATTGTCCTGTAAGCTTTCGAGGCCGAATGTACACATGTGTCTGAGGGCAGAAGGCACAGTTCATAATGCTGTATGTTCTGTGCGACTGTCCTGAATATAATGTTCAGCGACAGTCCCTGGCATCTGTTCTAGCGCGCCTTGACAGCAGACCATTGTCCCTCGACACGATTTTCACATGCCGCCGACAGAAGATATCGCAGGTGAAGGCGACAAAGGGACTACTTCGGTGTTTGAAAGAGACGGGATTGGACAAGCGGCTGTGAGAGTGATGTCGCGTACCATGCCAGATTGATGGACTCCAACGGACGATGTGTGTGTGCTGTGCTATGTGCTCTCTCTCCCTCTCCCCCTTCCCCATCTTCAATCTCCCCCATCCCTCTCCCATGTGTAGGGTAGCAAACCGGTTAAGCCAAACTGGTTAACCTCCCTACCTTTCCTTCTCCACTTTTTCCTTCCTTCCTTCCTAGCACACTGTGAACCGTATGCACGTTCGATTTAATCACTGCGCTTATCAATACTAATAACAGTGATAGTTTTTATCACACCATCAATAAGTTCATATCGCAATATCGTAATACTATCGATAGCGCTACAGAAAGTAACTCTGCCGATAGTCTCTTTTACGGCGTCGATACGCAACTTCCTGGCAGGTTTGCATCACGAGGCGACTACACAGTACTGTATACCTGGCGGACAATGTGTTGATGATATGAACGCTGTGTCGTAGAAAGTTTTCCATTAGCGCATCGGCAAACGCCCAGTCGTGGACAAGTGATAAGTAACATACACTGACTTGAGGCAAGCGTGGTTATCTCGTAGGGCAGAGAGCCAACCGCCCAGGACTTGTGTCGTGATCGTAGGGGGCTCCGTTCACATTCATCACGCATGCGTAATGTAACGTCGCTCCGGTTCATTTCCTCTTCGAGGTCGAGATTCCCCGGAGCAGACTCGATCACTTCTTGCCAGCGAGCGACCGCCGGTAACTTCAGCACAAAAGACGCTCAGTATCTGCCATCGAATACCGTGCAGTGCCGTGGAAGGTATGCGTATACTACTGCCTTTCAAGCATCATGCTTTCACGTGGGCATGGCTGCTCAATAGCGCTTCCCGAGTCATGTACCGTCTTGGGTGTCGTTGTATTGGGTGTCGTGACAGGTTCATGATTCTCTCTATTGTAATAGACAACACATTGTGAACGAGACACCACGCGTGGTGTGGGTGTTCCGACTTTACTAAATGACTGGAGGGAGTCTATATATAGCTTTCCAAGTGCTGCGCGGTTTTCGGGAAGAGACGGACTGTGCATAAGCCTAACGCAACTCTACCGCTGCAATCTCCGCTGGCCTTTCATCATCACAGAACCTTGCTATTACCCGAATCGCGTGCTCATGGTCTTTTGGAGCCGGCGGTGGTCGTTAGAAGAGATTGATTATTCCCTGGATAGGCTATAGCCGGTAGCGAACGCAGACCAATGTTCTTCCTCCCCCCCCCCCCTCACCTACCCTCCTGCCTCTACGTTTAAACCTCTTCGTATGATCGCCTTCCTCTTTCCAGCTTGTAATTTGTCGTTTCGTGTTTTTGTCTGTGTGGATTCCATTGCCCTTGTTTTTTTTTGTAATCTGCTGATCTAAACGCCCGATATTTTCTTTCGCTGTTGTACGCTAACGATAGTATATTTTCTCGCTTCGAACGTCGTCTGTTTCCGCTTTCGGTGTGCGTCTGCTTATCATCCAGCGCATTCTGTAGCGCGTATCAATATTACTCATTCAAGAAAGTCTGTTTTCGGTGGAGATTATCAGCTCTAAAACACCAATAAAGAAAGAAATGATAAGAACAAGGTGGACAATGCTGGCCACAACCAAAATATTTCTTTAAAGTACGACTCATGAACCCTAGCAGATAGCAATCAACACAAAGACATCTTACTATTTTAGCATATAACGTCGTCTTTGTTTTCTTATAATTGCTGCATTTGTATCACGTTACATTGTTTCGCCGTGAAATTCTTGAATTAGTGAACGCAACGTAACTTTATTCTGAAATTCCTCTAACTACGATGCTCCCTATAAAACGTTTAATTGACCAATGTTCCATTCTTAAAGCTTGTTTCTCAATCTACGAGTCTCTTGTATAAAATTGAACAGCGCACCGTCTGCTTTGCATTCCTTCAGAACACATCTAAACTTCTGCACCGCTTTACTGGCAACCTCATTCCCCTCAGCAGTGCGGCTTTTATCTTCACAGTGTCGAGAAATTTGCTGTCACTTACCTCTTGGATCGACTTCTTTCTCTCGGCTCCGGCTTTGGCTGTAATCGCGGTCTCCGCGCACACATATGTTCTCCCACAGAATCCAGCTGCGTACCGCCTTCAAGCACGTGTCGTCTGCTGTCGTCTTCTGTCGATACCGTTTCCTCCTTGAGCACCGTCCTACGTCAACAGGATTTCACACGCACTGCCATTTGCGATCAGTGTTGACGTATTTTTACCCTTCTGGCTCGCATTTTCTTTAGAGCGACAGCCGCAACCGCGGACCACGTTCACACGAGACGGAATAAACCCAATTTCGCGTCGCGGAGCGGTATTCTCAAATATTCTCATTGGGGTACACAACAACTTCAGCGAAAGGTCTCGCTACTAGCATCCAATGCATCGAAACCTACGGGCGATAACCATTTTGACCTGTACTGTGCGTAAATTGCGAGCCTTTCAGTGCGCCAGGGGGCAGGCTGTCTCCCGCTGATGCCGACTCGGCCGACGCTATAGTCACGCGAGATCTCGCGACAGCTACTGTATACCCGAACGCGAGCGGCCGAGAACGCCGTTCGTGATGCCCTAACTACTCGTGGTCGTCCTACACTGTCGGCCAAACCATAGGGCGCCGTATAAAAGCGTAGTTGTCTTTTTTCGTCTTGTTTTTTTTATCGCAGTCGGTCAAGATGCTCCGTCACAATGAAAGGGTGTCGTTCGGCCGTTCGAGCCTGTGCGATACCGGCTTAAGCCCGTCGGCTTTGCTGCGTTGTTCGTCTTACGGGCTGCTACGGCATGTCGCCTTTTTTACAGAGAAGAAAAAAAAAAAAAACGTTCGAGGGGCTGTGCTGGGCGAATGATGCACGGAGCGTCGCCTTCGTGTGCGGGCTGGGGATCGGAAACGATTGTTAAGGAGGCTCCAAGGGCGAATGTTTGGAACGAAGCTTTAGCTGGCGTGAAACTCCAAATTAGAAATTAAAATTGAAATACACGTGGCAGTGGTGGTTTTGAACAGCTTCGTTGGACATCCACTTTCGCCGGCCCGGGACGGCAAGTAACTTTTATTTTAGAAATAAAATTACCGAAAATTGGTAAGTTTCGGTGAAAAAAAAGAACGAAGTTTACACATCCGCAATTTTGTCACAAAAACACACTTCGCCGTTCTGTGAGCGGCGTCTGTTAGATTGCCTAAAGCGGACAAATCTGATATATCAATTCAGTGCGTAAGTGAAATCGTTAGAATGTAGTTTTTATGCGAAGCATACTAGCCGCACAACCACGCTCTTCCTTGCTGCGCCGCGCGCGGCCGCGTAGCTACCATATGACGTCATAACAGCTGCAAAAGCGGAGGCTCAACTCGTGCGCTCGCTTGCGGCCGCGTAGCTACATAGCCGGGTCTCAGCTCGTGCGCTCGCCTGCATGAGTTGTTTCTTCGTCTAGCCGAACCAAATATAGCCAAGCAACGGCAGTTCACCAGGCTAAACAGTGGTTCAACAAAGAAAATAAAGGCTAGTATGCTTCGCATCCTGGGCTTAACCTTAGCTAAGCCACAGCCATTTTTTTACAAGAGCATTCTAGAAGCTTTTTTTTACAATTTAGGAGTATGCCTCAAAATTAATTTCCGGTGTTTTACGCGTCAGAAACAAGATATGATTACGAGGCGCGCCGTAGCGGGGGACTCTGGATGAATAGTGACCACCCGGGGTTGTTTAACGTGCATCTAATTCACGAAACGCGGGCGTTTTTTTTGTTTTTTGTTTTCATTTCATGCTCGTCGAAATGCGACCGCTACTGCTGCGGGGATGCGAACCCGCGACCTAGGACTTAGCAGCACGTCGCCAAATCCACTGCGACAATATGGCGGCTCCAAAGGCGCACTTCAGGGCAGTAAGTTATAAAATAGTTTTGCGCCTCCCCTCCCCCACTTAAGTTTACTATTAGCTGGAGTTTACAAAATTACGATTTCATTTGTTACTGCTGAGCTAGAGTTGCAAACTTGGTGGTGAAGTATCTATTAGATTTTTTTAATTTTTGCAATTTTCAACACTTCTTGTAAAATAAATTGATGGGCAAAATTACTGAATAAGTATTTTATATTATGAAATGGCTCTTTGGGGCTATGATGGCTTTATGTTTATTCCAGTCACTAGATTCTAACATTTTTTAAATGCAGCAAACCTAATCAAATTCGGTGCAGTGGTTGCTGAGAAAAGCGATTTCTCCTGTGCCATGCATTCGAATAGGAGCCCCGCACTAAAGCCTCCTCTTAAGTTACGATGCAGTAAAGGATTGACATATTTGGCGGCATAAAGTCCCGACGGGACACAGTGGACTATGCTATGTATACACCGCTATCTCGGACTATGCACAGCTATATGTGACGGTACGTTCTCTGTCGTTAAGTTCTCTGACTTTCGGTGCATGTTAAGAAACCACACAGGTTGACTTAACGTGCACAGAAAGCATGGTATCCGTGGGTTTTGCATACTGCAACCATTGACATGTGGTCGGGAATCGAACTCGCTACCTCAGGTATAGTCACTCGACGACACATGCACTAAACCACCTCGGCGGGTATGTCGTACTGTTCTGTAATACTTCTGGAATAAACAAAACCGTTATTATTTCTCCCTCCGAGCCGAGTCTCGGCAAACAGGAAAAGGCGTTATCGCAATCAATCAATCAATCAATCAATCAATCAATCAATCAATCAATCAATCAATCAATCAATCAATCAATCAATCAATCAATCAATCAATCAATCAATCAATCAATCAATCAATCAATCAATCAATCAAACAAACAAACAAACAAACAAACAAACAAACAATCAATCAATCAATCAATCAATCAATCAATCAATCAATCAATCAATCAATCAATCAATCAATCAATCAATCAATCAATCAAATGTTTATCCTGTGCAGGAACCACTACGGAGGCTTCGCCCTGGTGCACTTAAAAAGCAAGAAAATGCACAGAGAAGACAAATGCAGTAGACGAAACAATGGGAGACAGAGAGAGCAAAGAGAGGAAAGGCAGGGAAGTCAACCAGACGAGCCTCCAGTCTGCTACCCTACAGTGGGGGAAGCGAAAGGGGCAACAGAATGAGATGCAGTAAAACAGATGTGGGAGCAGAAATGAAAAGGCGTGCGAAAAAGGAAGTTCATCCTACATCATGGTTATCTATACATTTACAAAACCCATGGAATCAACTGTGAGGTATGTCAAATAATAATAATATTATTGCTTTAATATTGCTGAGTATATGTATTGTTACTCTTTCTCTGAAGTTTTGTTTGCTTTCTTCAAGCTGTTCTTTACATCTTGATGAATTGCATTATTGTTCACTATTATTTTACATTTGCCTTTGTAATTATCTATCCATGTTTTTGTGTGCTATGTACGCACCTCCTGCTCGGGCCCTTACTGGGGCCTGCAGTATGTTACAACAACAACAACAACAACAACAACAACAACAACAACAACAACAACAACAACAACAACAACAACAACAACAGCAACAACAACAACAACAACAACAACAACAACAACAACAACAACAACAACAACAACAACAACAACAACAACAACAACAACAACAACAACAACAACAACAACAACAATGGCGTAGGCGTTGTGCAAGAGAAGAAGCTCCTAAACGCCGTCGTCTATCAGCCGATGGAGGCATTGCCGATGAGATATCCTAATTACTTATACACAGTATTATGCATAATACGCACCGAAAGAAGGCACTGCAAAAAAAAAGAGTCCAACGTCTGCATATTGTCAATGCTTCTTAATGCGTTCAATTCTCTTTTGGAAGTGACCGGCGATTTCTTCCTGTCTAAGAGTTTGCGCGGGCTGAACCCGAACGTAATACAGAGGCAAAAAAACAAACAAAAAACAGAATACGCGGTGTTACACCAGTTCTAAGGGGAGCGTTACGGCATTTTCGCCTCGTGACAGCTGTGTTGTGTTGAGACGCTTTCGTGGAGACGGTGTGCCTGCGTTTGAAGACACGGACGCTGTCGTTTAAGACGCAGCGCCTCAGGCCGCAAAACGCAGCACGGCGTTTCAAAGTGGTCCTCGTGGTGGGAGTGGTGCTAGAACCACCAGTTGGCTCCCGCGTACGGGTAAAAGGCATGGTGGTGAGACAAGCGCCACCCATGACAGACAGTGCACAACATAGCAACCAGGAATAACGACCTCCCAAATTCACGCTAGACGCATTCTTGAATAGCAACCGTGGTTGGTTCTTCATAATTATTTTGCTGTACGCGTTGAGTGTGTTGTGTACTTGAGACATTTCTGCGCGTAACTCGAGCCGTTGAGATCGACCGAAAGATCGCCGCTTTTTCATGGAGCCACCGGCGTTATGCATGGAGAATTTGTCATGGTTCCGCGAACATCGTGGATAGTAATTTGCGTTTCGTAATAAAGACGGAGACCGTATTTAGGAGCGACAATCACGAAACAATGACCAACGCATGTTTTATATATCGAAGCCCCGAATACAACAAGTGGAAGGTGTGCGCATGGTACATGTCGTTTCCTGCGGGTATATTGTGTGTACAGCTGCGACAACAATGGCGTACAATGGTCGCGCGCGAATTATATATGCAAGTTCTTTCATCTCCCCGGGCCACCGCCGCCACGGCGTTCTCTCATTACTTTGCGTTAATTTAAAACACGCGCGCGCATTGTGCTACCACGCTCTTTATTCTTTCTCGCGACAGGATAATTACCAGCCCGTTCCCATTCATTATACCGAGTCCCATCGGCTCCCTCTCCCGCACCGCTTCGTTATAAGGAGGGACAAAAGGCTCTCCCGCAGCAAGCAGAAGCAGGAGAAGAATCAGCAGCGAGCATTGTCAACGAGGCTAATTGAAATAAATGCGCGAGCACCCTCTTCATAAACTGGGCGAAGGGAAGAAGGAAAGAAAGATGGCGCAGGGATGTCGTAAGCTATTCATAAGCACCTAAGCCCGCTCTAAGGAGTGCAAGCTTCAATTTTTTTTCTTAGTGGTTATATTTCTGTTCTTTTCGTGCACTGTAAGCAAGTGCGCTTCTATCCTTCCCTCCTTCTCTCTCTCTCTGTCTTCTCCTTCTCCTGTCATTTCTCAACTTTCCGTTCCACAGTCAGTAATTTTTTTCGCGTCCAAGGGTCCACCCTCCCGTCCCTACACGACCGAACCTTTTCCTTGTACCGTATAGACTGCTGTATTAGTGGCACCTCTGCCGTCCGGATGCGAACGAAAAATTAATTTATCTTGTCAGATATTTAGGTTGTACCTGCTATGTATAAGCGTAACATTTCGCTGTGGTGAAGAGATTAGAGGGCGTTTCTGGGCGAGTTATCGTGGATTCACAAGATGATTTAGGCTCTGCGACAGGTTGGCTGGTTGGTATAGGTTGATCCTCCGTGAACGGGCGCCGAGCGCTTCAGGGGCGTTGGAATAGGCCACGAATCTGCCGGTAGTATAGGAAAAAAAAACTAAAGAAAAGAGAAGTTATTGTTGCGAGGGCAAACGTAGCATCTATTTTAGGTATGTGTATTTATGTTGATAGGTGTAACGCTAAGGGATAAGAAAAGAGCAGATTGGGTAAGGGAACAAACGCGAGTTAATGACATCTTAGTTGAAATCAAGAAAAAGAAATTGGGGGATGGGCAGGACACGTAGTGAGGAAGGAAGGTAACCGATGGTCATTGAGAGTTACGGAATGGATTCCAAGGGAAGGGAAGCGTAGCAGAGGGAGGCAGAAAGTTAGGTGGGCGGATGAGATTAAGAAGTTTGCAGGGACAACATGGCCACAATTAGTAAATGACCGGGGTAGTTGGAGAAGTATGGGAGAGGCCTTTGCCCTGCAGTGGGCTTAACCAGGCTGCTGCTGCTGCTGATGATGATGATTTATGTTCGTCCACTTGTCTGCAAAATTGAGAGCTTCTGTACGTGTTCATGGACAGTTCAAGGCTTAGTTATGCATAACTTAGTTATGCGGCGGTACGCTTGATTGTGCGCTTGGTCTTCTCTGGCTTGCTGGACGACTCACTTGCCGCGTACTTTGCGCACGTGGTCATGCTGTGTGAATGTATGGAACGTCCTTCGACAAACTTCGCTATTTTGTTTTGTTTGCCGCGAGACGACGAGCGTTCCGTACCATCCTAAAGGCGACAATCTTAGCTCTGAAGAGACACTAAAAAAACAACAACAATAGTTTGAGTTGTATAAGAAAATTACCCTCCCACAATAGCGAAAAGGTAACCCTTAACTCGAGAAGAGGCTTCGTAAGCTAGAAAGGACATGAAATCGAATGGTGGTTCGAGACTCTGGTTTGAAGTTCTTGCGTCATAGCGCCGTGACGTCATGGATGTGTACGGCTTCTATACTTATCATTAGGCGTGCTTTTTTTTATTTGCCGATAAGGATGGACTACCATGCTATCCAGACTAGTCAGCGATTGAGCCTGAGAACTTCAGAACTTGAGAAGTGGAGCAGGCTACGTCACTCAGGTAGCCATAGTTTACAGGCTGTACAGCGATCATTTGCACTCTCTGAAGACACCTACCTGTGCATGCCAAGGAGCAACTTGATTTCTCCTAATAATCCATTTGTGCTTTCAATAAACGCCTCTTTATAACGAACTATCTAATGACAGAAGCTTACTGACTTCAGGAATACTATTATGTCAACATCTTTGTCTTTCCTTTGCTTTTCTCTCTCTCTCTCCTTTACATTAAACGTGATAACGGCTGTTAATTATTCTAAAACTATTAAAAAACTATTCGATTTGATTTGATTCTGGTACTATCCGATGTGTATTGGATTCGTTCTCAAAAGTCCCTGTTCGCACACCCCTAATTCTAATAATACTGAGTAGACTAAGCAAGCAGGATGTGCAAAGCGGAATGATAGTTCAGCAAGCGGGGTTTCTTCATTATAAACTGTTTGTAATTTTTCAGCCACACTCGCCGTAAACCACGCGTAAGCTAAAGAGACACATCAAGCACACCGTCACCAAGGAGTGCGCCCAAGTGTCATGGGACCAATTAATGGTTAATAATGTGTAATGCATACGCAAACATATGGTCCTCACCAACAGCGATGGTTCTTCGGTATAGGACTGGTGTCGTACTAGTGTGAAGGTTCAACGACACATTACCATTCCTTGTTGAGCCAGTTGCGCTGAAAGTGAAATCGGTTTATCTCCAGCCAAGTTATATGCGGCCAAGTTATTGTTTTATTTAATTTAGTTATTTTATGGCCTACGGAGACCAGCGGTGGGTGTGAGAGCTTGGGGGGAAATTAGTGTTCTTTATTTATTTTGAAATATGCGATTCCCTTGATTGACCGCTGCTCAATTGCATAAAATGCAGGATGCGCCGTTTCGTTGCTTTGTTGGTTGTTTGGACAGATTTAAGAAATGGGCGTTACTGTCGGAACGTTTTTTTTTCATATCACCTCACGTTATCATCTTTTGATCGTTGCAAAATTTCTTGTTCTTCAAAAAGCCGGCGACACAATGGTTGCAAACATTTCCCGATTTAACCTAAATAAATGCCTCGCTCAGGCAGCATTACAACAGTAAATGGCCGATCACTTGAATAGAACAATCCTAAGAATTCGACAAAATAATTTGTACAATCGATACTGGATAGCAACAAGGCATCGGAAAACTGCGGAGTCCAAAAATCGTGAGATCAGAAACCACGGTAAGAAAAGAAAAAAAAAAGTCAGACGCGTGCAAGACAGATAGCCTTGTAGTGTAGATAACCCTGTAACTTCACCAACGATGACACGCGTGTCAGCTAAGACCTAATGCGTACTGAGCCATACACGAAGGCCGTTCCTTGTAAAAAAAGAATCGTGTGGCTATCATCATCATCATCGTCATCATCATCGTCATCATCATCATCAGCCTGGTTACGCCCACTGCAGGGCAAATGCCTCTCCCATACTTCTCCAACGACCCCGTTCATTTATTAATTGTGGCCATGTCGTCCCTGCAAACTTCTTAATCTTATCCGCTCACCTAACGTCCTGCCGCGCCCTGCTACGATTCCCTTCCCTTGGAATCCAGTCCCTAACCCTTAATGACCATCGGTTATCTTCCCTCCTCATTACATGTCCCGCCCATGCCCATTTCTTTTTCTTTATTTCAACTAAGATGTCATTAACTCGCGTTTGTTCCCTCACCCAATCGGCTGTTTTCTTATCCCTTAACGTTACACCTATCATTCTTCTTTCCATAGCTCGTTGCGTCGTCCTCAATTTAAGTAGAGCCTTTTTCGTAAGCCTCCAGGTTTCTGGCCCGTAGGTGAGTACTGGTAACACACAGCTATTATACACTTTTCTCTTGAGGGATAATGGCAGCCTGCTGTTCATGATCTGAGAATGCCTGCCAAACGCACCCTAGCACATTCTTATTCTTCTGATTATTTCCGTCTAATGATCCGGATCCGCCGTAACTTCCTGCCCTTACCACTTCCAGTGCCTCGCTACCTATTGTAAATTGCTGTTCGCTTCCGCGACTGTCGCGACGTGCGGCTATAAGACGAGTCTATACGGTACTTGCTACAACCTTCAGCTTTACCGTCATTCGTACGCTCCCGCCCCCTTGTGGCGTCGCTGTCTCGAGTCGGTGTAGTGTTCCCGTTAAGCCGCGCTGAGTCCTGTTGCTTTCTTTCGTGACAGCGTTACATATTTGCTGTGCATTTGTTTTACAACAGAGCGATGCACTGCATACAACAAACGGCGCTGCAGAGCTGATAGCTTCGCATCGTGCAGAGGCGTTTCATCACGCGAGGCGCAAGTTGCATAACCGTTCGAAATTTGTTATGTATTCGTTGACTGGCGCGCGGAACGACTCATTGGGGAGTTGTCGATTCAGCGCACACTTCGCCGTCATTCATAAATTTCCTCGACAAAGCATTAAAATATATGCGTATGCAAGAACGGCACGGTTTTCCGAGGCTGAGCCTAACCAGATAGAGAATACATGACAGGAAGAACGATGCGGAGCTGTTTATCACAAAAAAGCACAAATGACTTGTTCGCGCCTGTGCCTTCAACACACGTTGGGGCAAGATGGATGCCGAAGCGATGGTTGTTTCTTTCTTCAATAACCCTGCGCCTGCGTGTCGTCGTCTCGCTGGCTTAGGTGCAAGACGTATGCGTGGTTGGAGTAATTTATCGCGGAACACATTCAGTACTTTTTTTATAACACTAACTGCATTTTTCAAATGGGTCCCAGCACATTTTTCGCTGGTACATTTTTAGCGATGTGCACATTTGAGCGTACTAGAGGCGCGACCCCATTGCAGATGTAAGAAAATCTGCACTGTAATGATAACGGAAGCAAATTATTGTGAAATCAACATAAACATGAAGGGTGAAGAGGGAATTTCTAGCGTCTGTAAATATAACAAAAGCACAACGTTGTAAACGTATTTTCTGTGGAAGGAAACAGTGGGCCGGTACTGTGGTATTATGTTGCTATTATGTTACTGTAATTACTGACACTGATATACAACGGTATTGTAAACTATACTGAAAAAACGGGTCCCAATGTTATATGCTCTATTACTCTAATTGGTATGGTAATTAGGATACGTCTGGAGTACTGTGCTACAAAACTTGTAACATATTGTGTAATGATGTCGCATCTTTCTGTTCCTTCGACTACATTTACGTTACTCATCTTGACAAGCACACTCCCGCCTCCAATTTTACCGCGATTGAGAATATTATAAATAAATATGTGAGGTGCCTTAACTGTACTTTGTAGTTCAAGAATGACCAAAGCTGGCGACACTCACAGCTGCAGCTTCAAGCATCGCACCACTGATTAAAGAAATCGCTGCAACGTCTTTCATTTCTAAAGTGTGCCATAGCAACCGCTTTGATACTCTACAATGATACTCTGCGACACTTTGAATGCTATAAAACTCGATCGGCAGCACAAAAACCATGGGGATCGGCTAGAGTTCTAATTCGACACGCGTTGAACTCGACACAGTTTGAAGAATAGAGAGTGTTTCAATTCGACATAACTCGAAGTCGACGGACTCTCCATCTGACAAACTTTGAAGCTGACTGAGAATAAACTCGACCAAATTCGATGTCGAGAACAGGCGAGTGTATGGAGAAGCGCGAAGACAAGCCAGAAAGAAAGGAACAAGACGAAGTATTTCACATACCGCCTTCAGTTAAGTGTGGCTAGTCGAAACAAAGCTGTAGCCGTCAAGTATCTCAACTTCATGCATGGGATCCGCTGAAGAAAGAAGAAGAAAGCCTTCGTTATCGTGGTGCGTGCGTGAATTCAGGTATGAGAAAGCTTCTTCGAAACCCGAGAAGGGTTGCAAAGTCTAGACGCTATATTTACCGACTTTAAGAGAGAGAACGGCATACTTCCCTCGCTAGTGCCTTCATGCCGTCGCTGATGCTCTTAAAGCTCTGTGTCGTACTTAGCAGGAAACCCTGCGGAAGCTACGGAAGTAGTGCGGCCCAGCAAGTCTCAATCCGTGGGTTTCGCAGTGCAGTTCTTCTCCATGTACAAAGTTTCCCAAGATATGACTTCTTCGCATTTCGCAACTATGCAACTTGTGGACGCATTGCTTACGTCAAATCGCAAATTACTATCTTGTACTTGTGCTTCTAGTAGGCGACGCCTTACGCTTGTTTTTCTTTCTTGTTTTGTCCCAAGAGCATGCGATGCACTGTAGCCGAGGTCGTGGAGACATGTCAATCCACTCGTTTGGCTGGAAACGGGTTCTGATCTCCGACGCCTTTCACGGTTCATGTACGTCATATTTCGCGACCTAAGACTGAGAGATTTGATTTTTTTTTTCATCGAACTACACGGCGCGCTCCTAGTGCCTTTCCTTCGTATGCGAACGCACTACTTTCTGGTCGCGGATGCCAGCAGTCAGGGAAGTCTCTCTATAGATTTCGCAGCGTTACCTGGGAATGTATGAAACAAAGTACAGAGCTGACAGCGTCTCCAAAGCTTGGGATCACATCACTTCAACGTGCGGCCGCAAAAGAAAGGCGTTACCCTCGACATTGCGTCTTTTTTTATGCGAAGCATATTACGAGAGCTCAACCCAGCTCCTCAGGCGCGGCGGTGTCGCCATGAAATCACGTGACACCGTGACGTCACGACAGAGGAGAAGTGGCTTTGGCTCAACTCTTGCAAGACGGGCTGGGTGGGAATCGAACCAGGGTCTCCGGAGTGTGGGACGGAGACGCTACCACTGAGCCACGAGTACGATGCTTCAAAGCGGTACAAAAGCGCCTCTAGTGAATGCGGTGTTGCCTTAGAAACGAGCTGTTTCTAAGGCGTGCGTCTCTTGCTCAGGCGCACATTTCGTTGCCTCGCCGAACGCTGCTTTGCTCGACGCTCACCGCGTCCAATGCGGGGCGCGTAGTCGCTGCCCTGTAGCCCATTGTCTTACACCCCTTGGCGGGTCGACGGGAACGCTGTCGCGTTCCACTCTTGAAGGCGAAGCAGTAATGCATAAGTTGTTTCTTCGTCTAGCCGAACCAAATATAGCCAAGCAACAGCAGTTCACCAGGCTAAACAGTGGTTCAACAACTAAAATAAAGGCTAGTATGCTTCGCATCCTGGGCTTAACCTTACCTAAGCCACAGCGATTTTTTTTTTTGCCTCTATCCTACCCGCAGCTGCCTTCGCCTAGAGCGTTCGGCGTCCGCTCACTCTGGCGTGCTTGGCGCTGGCATCGCCTGGGTTAGATTGATCATGACGGAGGAGCGTTGCCACGATCCGGCCCACGGCG
Source organism: Dermacentor albipictus (assembly GCF_038994185.2). Taxonomy (NCBI): domain Eukaryota; kingdom Metazoa; phylum Arthropoda; class Arachnida; order Ixodida; family Ixodidae; genus Dermacentor; species Dermacentor albipictus. Next base: position 96,493 of record NW_027225599.1, read on the forward strand.
TTCGATTGCTCCTTTTTGTTCCTCTCTCCTCCCCTCTCTCCACGTTCTTTTAGTAGAAGACCGTTACCGTAGTTCAAAAAAAAAAAAAATAGGAAGGTTTACACGAAAGCTCTTCCAGGGTCTCCTAACAACGGTTCAGGCCTTCTAGAGTCACTGTGAAAGGTAAACGGAATAGTAGCTCCTTCCCGTTTGTAGATAGACTATATAAACACAAAATAGATAAACAATGAACTTCCTTGGATTAACCGGGATACTTTACACTTGTCACGCCGTGTCTGTAGACTACGGAAATGAAAGCGTTCTAATGCTGCGTTTCGCGTTCCTTTTGGAAAAGCGAAAGGAGAACTTGGTACTCGTACTAAAAATGCTAAACATATCTATTTTGCAGTGCAACTCCTTGTACTACTTAAATCAAATCATCGCAAGTTCGGAACATCAGTTCTAGCTAGTGCAACGTGCAGTACCTCTTTCAAGATTAACGACGCCATTACTGCGACACCATCGTAGTTTCGAATGTTTTTAACTCGTACTTACAATCTGTTTTCACCCTCGATGACCATGTAGTTCCAAAGTTTAGTTGTGATGCACAAAATAGTAAACTAGGCGATATCGTAATAGATAATGATGGTTTACTTAACCTAATATTGAATCTCGACACTAAAGAGTGTACCGGTTCAGATGCTATCCCGAATTTTTTCCTTGTAAGATACCACCTATGGAGAGCTCAGTACCTTACCGTAATCTTCCAGAAATCCTTAGACTCTGGTGAAGTACCATCTAAATGGAAAACAGCCACAGTACTGGCTTTGTATAAATTGGATGATAAATAACTTCTCTTTAACTACAGGCCGATATCTCTCAAAACCCAGTCATGCCAGATGTTAGAGCAGATTATTCACAAATATATATTCGAATTCCTTAACTCTAATGACGTTCTGGCCTCTGCCCAGCATGGTTTCCGTCGCAGTTATAACACTGTAACTTAATCAGTCGATTAGTCGATTTTGTTCATGATATCGCTTCTAACCTAGGCATAGGTAATCAAGTGCATGCCATCTTTACTTACTTCTCTAAAGCTTTGACTTTGTCATTTAGTCTAAACTACTAGTAAAAGTAAACGCCATATTCAATAATACCTATATTATTTCTTTGACAGCCATTTTTCTTCATTGTCGTACACAATTTGTTAACTGCGGGGGCTGCCACTCCATGCTAAGTGAGAGCTCTGTCACTGTTTTCTGTGCGACGCACTGGGATCTTTATGTTATCTTAGTAAGGTAAGAGATAGGGCCGGCTGGTTTTGCATATTTGACTACGGTGAAGTTCAATACACAGGGCCAAAGAATAGCGTGGTATTGACTGGGTTCGCGACCTGCCATGTCGTTCGCTGCTTCGCCATTTCATTGCGATAGCAATTATATGGACACGCCAGGCACATTTTCACCGTCGCCGTTAGCTTCGCCCTCACCATAAGGTTCCGTATAAAATCCAACACCGTCGCCGCGCGCCGTATGCTGTATGTACGATTGAAAGCTACGAGGGTGAGCCGATGAGTGGGCTTGAATCTCGCGCGCGCAAGGGAGGAAAAAATGGCTGTGGCTTAGCTAAGGTTAAGCCCAGGATGCGAAGCATACTAGCCTTTATTTTAGTTGTTGAACCACTGTTTAGCCTGGTGAACTGCTGTTGCTTGGCTATATTTGGTTCGGCTAGACGAAGGAACAACTCTTGCGTTACTCTGCTTCGCCTTGGACGCCCCGCATTGGACGCGGTGAGCGTCGAGCAACGCAGCGTTCGGCGCGGCAACGAAATGTGCGCCTGAGCAAGCGACGCACGCCTGAGCCTTAGAAACAGCTCGTTTCTAAGGCAACACCGCATTCACTAGAGGCGCTTTTGTACCGCTTTGAAGCATCGTACTCGTGGCTCAGTGGTAGCGTCTCCGTCTCAAACTCTGGAGACCCTGGTTCGATTCCCACCCAGCCCATCTTGCGAGAGTTGAGCGACGCCGCGAGCGACGGCGCAAGTTGGAGCCCTCTGTCGTGACGTCATGGTGTCACGTGGTATGGAATGGGCTCAAAGATCATTGAAGGCGACACCGCCGCGCCTGAGGAGCTGGGTTGAGCTCTCGTAATATGCTTCGCATAAAAGGGGAGGAAGCACGCCACCTTATGTCGCGCGCAAGGAACTTGGGGGAGGGGAGGTAGGGGGGGTTGTACTTCAGCAGCAACTGCGTATCTTGAGGACGCGCGCGGTCGTGCAGACTTTATCTTGAAAGCGCTCTGCTTTGGGAGCAGAGTCTAGGTGGCGCTGACGGCTCGTAGCTTTGCATGAGCTGTGTTCTCGCTTCTCAGTTTGCGTTGAGTGATGGACAACACGAAGGTCACTTCGCTCGCGTCTGCTGGCGCGCTTCCTCCCGCCAGTATTTTGACAGCGCGCGTCCTTGGTCATCGAGTGCGGTGTGTTCAGGTTCGCCTGTGCACGCTGACAGCTAGCTGATACAGCGAAGCTGTTTATGGCTACGGTTCAGTGCATATCTTGTGCCCGTCAACAAGTCTGTGCGAGCAAAAACTATCATCATCAGCAATGGCTCGTGCCACTGATCGCGTGTTCGGATCGTCCGCCGGCTTCTTCTACGGCTGGCTCCGTTGCCGCTCATCATGCCAGCCTACCCATACTACCGGTACGGCTGTAATTAGCGTCAATGTAGTCGTCAATTGACCACATCGCGCTAAATCCCTGTAAAGGGTGCACCGCCGTAGTTAAAAGCTTGCTGAGGCAAAGCCACCGTAATGGAGACTTGCTTGTGTGTCTTTTCATTTTTCTTTTACACTCACGCTATTTATGGTGTTTTTGTGTGTGCGAGCAACAACTATAATCATCAGCAATGGCTCGCGCCATTTCTCGCGCCCCATAGCTGGCTCGTTGGCGCCCCCCGATGTAACCGCGCTGATGCACTCGCGCCACTGCTCACGCGTTCGTCGCGGTTGTCTTCTTCCAGAGCAGGTTTCGCTGCCGCGCATCATGCCAGCGTCCCCATACTGCCCCTAATGATGATGATGATGATGATGATGATGTCGTTGATGAGTTTGGCGCTTACCCACTCGCGGGGATTAGCCAAGAGTCAGGCAGACTTTGCTTATGTGTTCAGAAAATGGAGGTAAAAATCTATAATTTTGTTACATGAATTTAGGCGAAGAAAAATCGAAACGGTTCAGAAGACTGATGAAGAGGAAAAAAAATAATCTATAACATATAAATGAGGCAATAGAGGAGGAATGAAAAGAATAATACGGTCATCAATGAAATCCGTTTGATTCCATAATAAATTTTTCTAAGGCGAAGCACACATTCCTCTGTGAGCGCCCAAGCACAGACGCTCCGAAAGACAGTAGTACCGGAGTGTTCAATGGCAGGCCTAGCTGTCGCACTGTATTTTCTAATGTCATTTTCCTCGTGGAGGAGAAACGCCGGCATTCCAGTAAGTAGTGTTCGTGCCACTGCTCGCGCCTTCGTCGTCGTCTTCCACAGCTGGCTTTCACGGCACTCATCACGCTAGCGTTTCCATGCTGCTCCTCCCTGTGTGAAGGCGCTGACGGCACTGGGCCACTGCCAATCGGTGCGGTGATTTCGGACTGAAAGTATTTGCCTCAGTATTTGCCTCAAATAAAAACACGAATGTATATAACGAACATATATAACGAATGCATAACACGAATGAACACGGATGTACAAAAATAAACGTGTTTGTTTTCCTTTCGTAACGATGACCCCCGATCATGACAATGAATGTGTTCGTATCTTTGTTCAAAATTCCGTGTCACCTCATTGTCCTGTGTTGCACAGCTTCGCTGGTCATCCAACTTCACAGAGCGGAATGGCTCATGATTTTTTAGTTAGTAAGCGAGTGTTTACAATTGGTTTACACGGCCAATAAAACTACTATCCTTAATGATTATGGTTGTCTGCTAATTTGCTTTTTCAATCGATGCTTCGCCCTTTTCAGAGACGGTCTTCGTCAAACGCGTTACGGCGGTTGAAGAGCGGTAGAATATGTCACTACGAATTGAGAACTGAGAAATTAGCCGCGCGCTAGAAGCTCAGGGTGTTTACACACGAATACTGTGTTCTTCTACTAATTTAAGTATTTCATTGCTCTGGTATGCTTCTTGTGATCACTAGTTCTACAACAAAAAATGTCGCAACAGACAACGTTTTGACAAGCCTACTCGCCTTCGTCAGCACATCAACTGCTTCCCTTAGCAACGCGTTTATATACGCGTGGCTCACTCTTCCGCGCCCTCAGTGGGGGAAGAGGAGGAGACCATGCAGGTGCGCAGAGTAAAGTGAGGAAAATAATAGTCACAAAAAACGGGGGGCGGGGGGTCGAGGCCGAAAAGAAAGGAACACATAAAGTGAGTATGAAGGACCCAGATTGAAATGAAAAGAAACCAATGGCTAGTACAAATAGACGCTCGCAGCTTATAACTTAGAACCTTTAAACACAAACACTCGCAGCCACTGCATTCAAGATAGCCAAATAAAAGACATACGCCACCTACAAAGTTCTTTTTCATTGTGTCCTCCATAATAAGGTTGGGCGAAGTCTTAATAATATATACATGAAATCTTAGGTGCAGCACCAGGAAAACTAGGCGAAATGTGTATGATGACAGCTATGGAGCTGTTTGGATCATTTGGCTCCTTTACCATATGGTGTTGATCATGGTATTTCCTCTGAATGATCAACCTCGCCTCCTGCTTGCCACGAATTCGTTAAAATATTTGCGAAGAAGCAACCCCGCTTTGCTATCCGAGAAAGCGTTTTGTATGCTTCGAGAAGTATGCTATGGGTGGCACTCCCCTTACCACCGAGCTTACGCCTACGTTGGAGAAACCGCTACTTCGAACACCACTTCCTCACAGACAATTTCGTAACCCGGTGCAGACTCCGCGACCGTCTTTCGTCACCAGCGGAGCCGTGTCCCAAGCGATGGCGCCTTTGTCTTTCACTATAGACGCTACGCCATAACGACAGCGTCGCGACACGCTAGCTGTCGTGAGAGAAGAATGCGAGGGGCTGTCCGTACCATCAGTAACAACGCATGGTGGTACCGCACCGCTGTACGGTATCGACCGCTTTGTTAGGCGGTTGGTGTGATTTTGCGTGCGTTCCGTCTTACGGCGCGTCGGAGTCCGCTAGCTGCATACAACGTTTTCGGTAACCCGCTACGGTTGCTCAGTGGCTATGGTGTTAGGCTGCTCAGCACGAGGTCACGGGATCGAATCCCGGCCACGGCGGCCGCATTTCGATGGGGGCGAAATGCGAAAACACCCGCGTACTTGGATTTAGGTGCACGTTAAAGAACCCCAGGTGGTCGAAATTTCCGGAGTCCTCCACTACGGCCTGCCTGGTAAATGCGTACTGATGAAATACAGGTGTTGGAAAAAACGTTTTACATATACATTAAAGAACATCCTAAGCAAGCGTTACATGGTGTCTCACTGCTCGTATCAGCAACGTTTCCGAACTTTTCAAGAGCACTCTGCATCTAGAAGGAAGGGGTTCCGCATGAGTGGAAAGTGTTGTGAATGTTTAGCGTTCCGGGCCTACTGACCAACGTTACGAACATTTATTGAACACTTGTGATTTTTTTTTTTGTTCGGGTGACCTTTCTTGTGCGATACGTATATTGGTTTCACCTGGTGTCTTGAGTGAACTAAACGAGGCCGTTTCTATAGGTTCGGTAACAGTAAGGACGATGTAATGTTTGGTGCGTAGGGAAAGTTCGAAGTGGGTGGGCACATTAGGCTGTGGTAATATACTACATGTGTTTGTGCTCTAGAGCATTTTACGTTTGTTTAACGAACGGGCCTAATTTAACCCGTTGCCCTGGTACAACACCAAAGGCCATTAGGCTCAACATTAGTTCGAATGTGCCCTGCCCTCTGCTAGCCGCCTGATTAGCTCAGATGGTAGAGCTGCTGCCCCGAAAACGCGGTCGTCCCGGGTTCGAGGCCCGGGCCAGGACAAATTTTTCTCCAACTGCGAGGGTTTTCTTTCGAGGAACTGGAATGGGTTTCTTTTTTAGCAATTGCTGTGATTGGGTGGATGTATCATTTCATCTTTATTACCTACTTCTGTCCACCTTGCGGGTTTCCGCAGAACTATTTCATCTCTCATCCTCAATGGACGAGGGGCTGGAGGGGATTATGCCGGTGCGCAGAGTAAAGTAAGGAAATTGCATGTCGAAAAAATTTGGGGCAAGGCAATGGACGTAACAAAAAAAGAAATCGATAGTAGCAAGAAATGAATGAATATTTTGATGCAAAGCCTTTGCGCCAATTAATCGCATCCATCACCAACCTATGGGGAAAAAAAGCAACTCGTAGCACAAACGCTAGGAACTTCGAAATTACAACCGTTAAACACAAACGAACACTTAATTAATTTAATTATAGGATTTTACGTGCCAAAACCACTTTCTGATTATGAGGCACGCCGTAGTGGAGGACTCTGGAAATTTCGACAACCTGGGGTTCTTTAACGTGCACCTAAATCTAAGTACACGGGCGGAAAACGAACACACAAAGTGATGGCGTTCAAGAAAATCAAATAAAAGACATGTGCTGCGTATGCAGATAATTAGCAGAGTTTTCCACGTATTCAGGTTGCGCGAATTGTTTTTCATATATTAATGAAACTGCAGGTGCAACGCCAGGAAACCTAGGCGGAACGTGTATAATCACAGCTGTGGAGTTCATTGGAGCAACTGGCTCCATTGGCAATTCGACCAGTCCCTTTCTCAGGAGTACGTTGATATATTTATGAGAAACCAAACCTCGCTTACTGCTTGCCATGAATACGTTAAATTATTTGGGGAGAAACTGACGCCACACGCACGTCACGGGTGACCATGCCCAATCAGAGTTGTCGAAGTGACTTTTCTATGCCTCGCATATCTCTTGCAAACCTGCAATTTCGTGGACACACTCGCATACGCCCAAAGCTGTAACCGCCATGTCACGACCGCACGCATGCTTCTTTCGCGCCAAAGTCGCCCTTTCAGACATCTGGCGCGGGCTTCACCTGCCAGGTTCTGGGCTTCTCAATTATCTCGTGACAGATCGTGCTTTTTGAGACGCGGCGTTAAACTGGACCACGGTGTAAGGATTACTGGACTGTCATTAGGATGGGCCCATATTAGTTCTGAAAGACTATATGTCCCACGAGGCAGAAAATTCCGCAACGAGTGGTAGCAAAAACTCATCATCAGCGTCCTGTAAGTTAGAACAAGTCAGTGTAATGTAACTTAACGTGGCGAATAGTGAATGAGAGTTAAGTGGATTAAAGTAGATTAAGATTGGTAAAAATTAGAGCAATGTGGATGATGATGGAATAAAGTAGATTAAAGTAGGTGCCGATTAGGCTGAGGTGGACTAATGCTTATTAATGTTAAGTTGTGAAGAACACTTGCTAATCTATGACGTCACGTGTCATGCACGTAACCATTGAGGTAATTCATAACGCTTTCTCATTCAAATCACGTAAGAATAATTAAGTGACAGTTTTTTTTTGTGTGTGTCGCCTACCGCCGTAGCGCAGTAGAGCTCTGGAGTAGCGCTTCTGAGGTTCAGGTCATAGGTTCAATCCAGGTAACGGCGGTCGCATTTCGATGGTGGCGAAATGCAAAAGTGTTCGTGTACATTATCTGAGTGCACATTAAATAACTCGAGAAGGTCAAAATTCATTCGGAATCGCTTCCACTGCGGCCGGCACGCCTTTTATTCAGATCAGGGTTTTGACACCTGCAGCCCCAGAATTTTTTTAATTATGTCTTTCGACTGACAGGTGTCGAAAGAGTGGGTGACGCCCACCTATACGTCTATTGCACTACTAACATATAAAAAAAGGGGGGGGGGAGGGGTGCATCATCTACAGAAGTCAAGATCTTTCCCCTGATCAGCACTTGAATCACTACACTGGGAAAAGCCCGTTTTACCATAAATTTACCATAGCGTTTGCGGCACCAAATGTGAACGCGTCACGCACGTAAAGACATCGCATTGTCCTCTTTGCGCATGCTCCGTACTATGTTTGGTTTCCATGGTTTACGTGCACTACGCGAACATGCGTTATGTTAACGAGGGTTGCAATGTGGGGTTTTTGGTAACACATCTTCAAAGGGTGTACGGTATCACGTATAAAAGACAGGACAAAAGAAGACACACAGGGACAACCACAGCGCTAACTTCCAACAATGTTTATTATCGAATACCAAGCCGTACTTATACACTAAGCCAACATGAGTCACAGCCACGTGAACAGAGAAACAATCAGAGCGAAACATTTTTGTGAGTGATATTTTAAGCCATGCGCAAAAATTTAAGTTCTTTTTCAGAGAGAGCCAATCACGGTTTACTGATACGGGAATCCCGTAGGGGATCAACCTGCTCGGCGTATATTATAAGTTTAGTGAGTTCGCACTTATTTCTACCAGTAATCGTTGTTGATTCGAAGAGGGGGGAGCACTTTTCTTGCACACAATGGAGGGAGAGAAACCCACCTGATACAAGTTTGTCGACTTTATTTATGTGTTCGCGCAGTCTATCATTATTGCATCATCCCGTATGTCCAACGTAATACTTCCCACACGATTAGGGGTATACTTTATATAATCAATGGCTTAGAATCTCTAAACTTCTTCCTGTGTTTAACTTGGCAGCTAGGAGCCCTTTCTTTCTTTTCTGGTCTTGTTTTCCAGCACAGGCTGATTACTTTGTTAGCTGCAGAAAAAACCGCATCTGTGTTACCTCGACGAGCAATTTTCTTTAGGTTGTGCGACAACAGGTGGATTTAAGGTGTCACTGTTTCTACTTTTTTCTCTCGGTTACTATTTCCTTCCGCACGTTCACAAGTCCCTGATTGCTGCACTTGCCTAAATATTCCATCTGCAACTGATGCCAGAGCATGTTTGGGATAACCTGCTTCCTGTAGCCGCATGGCCTGTTGTGTGAATGCTTTGTCAGCGCAATGGTGGCATGATTTAGTAAGTGCGTTAGTAAAACATTTTCGCAATTCCCCTTTTTACCAGCTTACGGGGGGCTCGGTGATAGGACAACAACGGTTTATGTGCCCTGGGGCTGTAACACCAGCAAGTTTAATCATCACCGAAGGCAAATTTAACATCAAGAAACTTGATTTTTTGTTCTATGGGAACTTCGCATGTAACTTCCAGTGGACAAATGTACTCGTGTATAATATTACTAATCTCTGAACACTCTATGTCAAAGTTGTGTAGTTTAACATTAACAAACACTAAAAAATCATCTAATATAAATATTTTAACAACTTTTGTATCATCGATGCGTGAGCACAGGTCTGTAGCTTAGCTACGTACAGGTTGCTTAAAGCACGCGCTAAGCAGGATCGTATACAGACCCCATGCTTTGGAACGTACAGAATGTCATTTTATTTCACAAATGATGACTTCATGTACAAGTATAAAAGTCATAAAAAATATTCAACGGATGTGCTCGCTTTCGTACTAAATCTTGCAGCACTAAATTAATCTATACATGATTGAACACAACTTAAGAATTCATTTTTGCGGCAGAGAATACTACATGTCTTTCCCATAATCTGAGAAGGCCTTTAGTCCCGCGTTACAGTTGGCCTCTACAATGGCTAAACCTGCCTCGGAATGTTTTGTGATTAACGGATTTTTAATATCGAGTAGGTTAAGTTTGTCTAATAAATAGACTGCAATGGATTTCTGCCATGTGCTTTTCTCCGATACTATTACCCTGAACGGGGCACCTTGTTTGCGCGTTTTCGGGCTAAAAAATACATCGAGACTGTCATTCTATCTTTTTCCTGTTGCTTTCAATACTTTACCTAGGTTCATGTCCCGGTACATCGCAACAGCTCTGCTCTTCACTTTCGTCAGTGAAATTTCCTTGTGTTCATTGAACACGGCTGTTATTGCTTCGTTAGCTTTTTCGTTGTAGCCACCGCGTAAAATTAATGCGAAGATTTCTTCTTTGTCAACAGGTAGGACAGACAGTGCATTTTCAACTAAGTATGAAACAACATGTTTCACTGGTAACTTCGAACTTTGAAGCTCACATTTGTTCAGGACATACACGCATTCAGAGTTCATCCTCACGCCTTCGTCTTCCGGTGCCCGTCTGGAGATCTGCCGCACCAGAGAGAGTAGCTCCGGTTTTGTACTCTTAGCTTCCATGGCGAACTTAGGTCCCCGCTCCAAGACTTGATGCACCTTTTCTGGCAGAGCAAGGCCTTCGGGAATGTGGACCTTGCTACGTGTGTGGCTCGATGGGACTTGCAGCTCCTTGAAAGTTTCTGTCGGGAGCTGCCTCAGTTGATGTGGCCAAAGGTATTCCGTGACCAGACGTGTCAGAGCCGGGTACCTGTGAATTTGGTTATTCGCCCCACTAGGCTTGTAGGCACAGCGCACTTGTGTGTGTACAGCGCTGTATGTGTCCCTGTGTGTCTTCTTTCCCCCCGTCTTTTATTCGCGCGTCCGTACACCCCCTGAAGGTACGTTATGTGGCGAGTTTTCCCTACGTAATATTTACATTCGCCGAAGGACAGCGTTGTGGAACATGGCGGCCCCAATGGGCCCTACTTTCACGTGAATTCTCGTGATGGCAACGCCAGTGGCTCTTTCGTAGCACAATGGCTGTGCACTTCGAGCCATGACGTCACAATAGCTTGCCAATCCAACGGGGATGCTCCCGAGTCAACAGCGGTGATATTGAAGTCACCATTTTAAGGCTACGCTCGCCATCAAGGATTGCCAGTAACTGTTGAAATGAGTTCATGCTTCCTCTGTGCTCACTTGAATTATTACATATCAACGCTTACCGCGTACAACTTATGAAGGTGTTCGGCGATTTCAGCGTTCATTGGCCTAACAAGACGCATTGGCATAAAAACGACACGATGGTCGCTAGTAGGTTGTCTTGGCTTGGATATGTTTTGCTCGAAGCACAAGACGGCGCACTCTCTTGTAACGTCTTCCTTAGGTTATGCACTCCCTCATTTTGAAGCAAAAGGTATGGAAGGGACGGGAAACCATAACGTTCTGTAATGGCGCTTGCGTTTATCTATACGTAATGTGAGAAACGCTGTTATATAACTATCCATTATTTCCTCACTGTTCACTCGGTGTGATGTGTAAAAGCCGACAAATTGTATAGGCTTTGAAAGTTATCGTAATGCACCAAATTGTTTAAAAAGATAAACAATTGCCTTCATGATTTAGGTCTTCCGCATAATGGTGTTTTCTGCTTGCTTGCCTGACTGATTGAAGGGAAACTGAAAATATTGGCACCTGTTGCGCGTCCGCCTCTTCCAGAAACGCAAACTTGCAGTTTCACCCTGAGGCGAAACATTAAAAGTGATTGCAAGGTTTTGCGTTGCGCTCGAGTTACCATCATGGCGTCACAGGAATACGCGTACGCGACAAGACACGATGTAACATCGGAGACAGCTGATGCTGCACAGCGGGAAGTGCCACCCTGTTGACAGAATCTATGCATGTACATAGCAATACAGGCGCGACCAGGACCGTCGGCAGTGACGCTAACGGCGTCTCGAGAGATGAGACGAACTGAATACCTTCGGCGTTTGCTCGGCGCCTATAGTGAAGAGATTAAACAGGTTCAGTTTAATGCTTACCGTCTCAGACCAGCGTGTGCACTATGGTGTCGTCTGCACAGAGCTGCTCGTCAACAACTCTGATTGTGTGTCGCACACAATAGGCGCAACAGGCACAAGACAGGCGGGGCAAGGTATGGCATCTCCCCCGCCCCTACACAATGTTGAAAGCGGGCGGTTTTGTCTGCACGTTGGAAAATCCAACAGCTAATACCAAATTTTCTTTGTCAATGCATTAGGCGGCTAACTAATTTTTCTTCGTATCACGCATCTCCCCCGTTTGAGCAGTGAGGATTGTCCTTGGTGCCTCACCGCGAAGGGCTATAGCAGACGACGAAAGGAGTGCACCAGACACGCTGGCGTTGCGCAGAAGGCTGGCGCTGGGCAGTTCCCACCGTAAAACATTCAACGTATCGCTTCGTTCGTCCTGCCCATTGTATTGGAACAGTAAAATCGTGTTTGAAGACGCAAAATTAGCTTCCTATATCTAACCTATGGGCGAGGGATTCTGAACTATTATAATCAGCCGCCCTTAACAATGGCGTGCCTTGCGGCATTAAATTGTTGCAATATCAAGTACCAGAGATATTGAATCTATATCTGGGGTGATAATTTCTAAGTTTTGCGTATTTTAAAAAACAGCACCTGTGGCAGATTGCAGAATTCTCATCCGTGAGCTGCATTATTCCGAGAGGCGGATGTTACTAGCATGAGTAATCGAAACACATGTGTAACTAGTTAACAGTAATTCACAAATGAACTTTTTGTTTAATTTTATTACCCCGCACATTGTCATATCCAAATTGCAGCCTGTGAGTTTCAGGACGTATCTCGTCGAAATATGTTTCTTGCATGACACTAATTTTGAGATTTTATTTCCCAATGTGGTGGGACAAAATACATGGGCGTTCCAGTGACCTTTGTGCTCCAATGCATAAAAGAACGTTTTGTAAAAAAAGGTACATGGCGCAAAAGTGCATATTTAGGCCAGTTTGAGGACGCATATTTCCAAACTCGTGGCATTTTGGCAATTCATTCCGGGTTGACCCGTTTTGCTCGCTCACCGGATACATTTCGTAAATTATATGTGCAATAAAGTAAACAATTCAAAAGGTAAATAGTTATCTATTGGGTTTTCCGTTGAATGTGTTTCCTGATTTCTGATGGAAGTAATGAATGCCTCTCTGGAAAACCCCACTCAAAGACTAGAATACTGTTCTCGGCAACGAAGAACTTTAAAAATGCTGTAAAACCTAAAAATGATCACCCGTTATAGGGTGTCCCAGCTAAAGTTACGTAAACTATCCAACTAAAGAGATTATAAAAAGAACACATTGCAGGATACGATCTTTGGACCTAAGATGTAAGGTCTTCAGAACTGACTACCGAGCACTGTACATGTTATAGTTGTATGTTGCACCGTGTTTTATAAATCATTCTTTTTTTTTTCGTGAACAGCTTGGCTAATGTTAGGCGGGACTCACGGTATGTGCACAGAGGCTGTCGAATTTCATCGAGTATTCACCGCTTATCCTACATATGTTGGTTACAACGAGCTTCAGTATTTTTGACAGTTGGGTCAGTTGTTGACAAATAAATGTGGCAGCGGTTGTCCTGTGCGGTCCTTCCGCATTTTTGTGTCGTGTTTTTTTGTGCTTCGTGCGTTGAGAAGAACACGACACTGTAGAGTGTGCAGAGCCATCAGAATACCATTGCAAGGCAATCTTCCATTTTTTTTATTGTCCTGCGACACTTCTAAGGCCATCTATTCATATTATCTTTAGACTTTTTCAACGTTACAGTTACACTAGCACAAGCGTAACAAAAATCAATTAGAGAGATTTATTATTTTTAGGCGGTGGGGGCGATCTTTATGGTGATATATATACCAAAAGATTGAACTCTAAAAGTAACTTATGTGCTTTCAAATTATTTACTGAATATCTGGTTTCTCCCATCTTTTATGCGTTACACATATAATTTGGCTGCTTTTCGAAGTTTCCTCGGTAAGCAGTGCGACGCACTGTGTTTGTAGTTCATTAAGTGCACTTTTAAGCAAGATTACACCCTTTTGCGCCACAACAATAATAGGCATCTGTCTTGTCCGCATTTCCCTTCCTTAATGTGGCGAGCCCGGTACTTCCAAGTCACGAACGACATGCTTGTTATCAGCATTCGATTATCAGCAGTCGATTATATCAGCTTGACGATTATTGTTGTGTGGCAAGTATACACCCCAAAGTTGTACATTTGCTTAAGAGTGAAGGAAACGTGTTTTGAGTGACGAGCGATAAAACTTTCTACTGTGCGGGGAAATTGCAGCCCCTGTGGAAAGTTACCTAATCAATCGTTCCAAGGTGTGATGTTGCCGTTATTCAAATGTTTCGCTGAAATGAAAAAAAAATGCAAAAGGACGAACTGCAAATTCCGTGATACTGTGGATAACATTTTTGTGGAATGGCGCCGCGAAATTTTCACGTACTTGTTTTAAATCCGACGTTGTAAATAAATACTGCACCCTTGCTTTCCCTCTTCTATCGTTGGTCACACGAATTTCACAGCTCGTTTCTCCACTGTCTTTGGTGAACAAAAGAAGGCATCATGTTGATATAAATTGGAAACATTAGGGGCGTGGTATGTGTAATGTGCAGACAACATCCCAAATAGGTGGGTAAATGCGCCGTATTTACGATATATTACGTATGCAAGTGGACTGTAGCGTTATCATTGTCTGCTACCAGCGGCGTAACACTTGTATCGCTGCCCTGGCGTAAGCGCAACTAGAACTGTACAATTACAGCAACAAATTTTGTAAACACAGGGGGACGCTTCAAGTTTCTGTACGTTGATAAATGCCTGCTGATCAAATACATTTGTTGGGGAAAATGTTTTACATTTAAGAAAAGAAACCTTTAAGAGCATTTTAAGCAAGCGTTACAAAGTGTTGCGTTGCCATTATTTATTTATTTATTTATTTATTTATTTACCCTCAGGGCCCTTGGGGCGTTACAGACGAGGTGGGTACAGGGTTGAACAACAAAGCAACGTTTATGAGCAACGTTTCCTGTATTTTTCAAGAGTACTGTGCACATAGAACTAAGGGGTGCAGCCTGAATGGAAAGTGTTGTGAATTTTTAAGACCTCTGGTCTACTAGAAGCGTCACGAACATTTATTGAACGCTCGTCATTTTTTGTTTGTTCGCGGGGGGTATGGGAAGCTTAATTGTGTGACACGTTTATTGGTTTCGCCTGATGTCTTGAGTGAACTAAACGAGGAAGCTTATTTATGTTTGGCAACAATAAGCGCGATCTAATGCTGGTGTGTAGGGAAAGTTCGAAGCGGGTGGCCACATGAGGCTATGTTAATATATTACGTATGCTTGTGCTCTAAAGCATTTTGAGTCTTTCTAATGAAAGGGGCATAATTTATTCCGTTGACCTGGCAGAACTACGAAGGCCATCATAGTCAAATTTAGTTCGACTTCGCCCGGGCACCTATTAGCCGCCTGGTTAGCTCAGATGGTAAAGCGGCTGCCCCGGAAAGGCGGTGGTCCCGGGTTGGAGGCCATGACCATGACGAATTTTTCTTCAACTTCATGGCTTTTGTTTCAAGGAACTAGAGTGAGTTTGCTTTGTAGCAATTGCTGTAATTGAGTGGGCATCTCATTTCATCTTTTTACTTACTTCTCTCCACCTTGCCGGTTTTCGCAGAAATTTTACATCCCTCATCCTCAATGGATGAGGAGGAGGGGGGAGGAGGATGAGGGCATTATGTCGGTGCACAGAGTAAAGTAAGAAAATTGTATGTCGAAAAAATTGGGAGCGAGGCCACGAAGGTAAAAAACAATACTATGGGCGCACGCACAACACGGGTGACCTTGCCCACTCAGAGTTATCAAAGTGAAGTTTCTGTACCTCGTGTCTCTTACAAAGGCGTAATTTCGTGCGCACAGTAGCACACGCACAAAGCTGTAACCAGTAGGTCACAACCCTACGCATGCTTCCTTCGCGTCAAAGTCGCTCTTTGAAACATCTGGCGCCGGCGTGAGGTGCCATCTTCTAGCATTCTTCATTCCCTTCTTGACTGCAAGCGATTTGAGACAGTGCAGTGTACTGCTCTGTCTTCAAGATCATTACGCAATATGTTTCCCGTGAGCCAACAAATCCGGCGTTGTGCGCAACGAATAGTACGAAAAAAATGATCATGAACGTCTTATAAGAGAGAACAACTCAGAGTAGAGTGAAATTAGGTGGCTTAAAGTGAACTAAGCTGAAGTAAATGAAGGCGAATTAAACTGCATTAAAGTGGATTAAAGTGGATTAGGGTGCATTATGATTGGTTCAAATTGGAGCGACGAAGAATATAGCGGAATAACGTAGATTAAAGTGGATTAAGGAGGATTCATAATGATCATCATCATCCTATTTAATGTCCACTGCAGGACTAAAGCCTCGCCGTGCGATCTCCAATTACAACTTAGACCAAGGGGGATAGAGCACAAGTTGTGAAGGACACGTGACAGTGTATGACGTAACCTATCACGGGCATTACCAATTGGAGAAGTGGTGATGCTTTCGCATTCAAATCATGTGAATGTACTTAAGTAAACAACTTTTTCTTTGTCGCGCACCGCAGTACCACAGTACAGCCATGGCGTTGCACACATTAGGTCCAGGTCGCAGCTTCAGTCCAGGCCACTGCGGTCTCTTTTCGATTGCGGCGAGCTGCAGTCCCTTTGCTGAAATCTTTCTTTTCGCTTTTCGCTATGTTCACTAAAGCTCTCACCTGCGTTCTAACGGCGCCCCGGTAAGGGCCAATCAAAACTCGCCAATCATCACAACCCGGTCGCTTGACCCGAGGTGGGTATAGCTCCAACGCCCGCTCAGCGGGGTTCAATTGGACAATAATGCTTTTCATTTTTTGCACACATTTTATACAATCATGACCTCACGGCACATCCTTCCCATTGGTTGCGCAGTCACGTGGCCAGTTGCACGCACACTAGGCGCACCTTTAGTAAGCCAGAAACGAGGAGCTGCTGTAGCTTCGGGGAAGCGTGCTTGTCTCGTACCACGCAGGCCCGGGTTTGATTTCCCACCCACACCCAAATTTATGAACGTTTCTTTTCAAGACAATAACTTAGCTTGTTTACAGGAACCTGCCTGAGAAATTTCACGTCCATTCAAGCATTTCTTCATGAGTTCTTACTCTTTGTGGTTTCGGCCATTTTTGGGACCACTCGTTGCGAACAGCTCTTGCTTTTCTGCCTCCTGGTACACGTAATGCTATTGCATTAACAACAACAACAACAACATCAGGGTGGATGGCCTCATTATGCGGCGAACGAATATCAAATCAAATTAATGGCTATACATAGAAGGCGAAGCAAGCTTTACGCGATAAAGAAGGGACTGTGAGGTCGCGGCCCATTTCTCGAAAAAGTTCGCTGCTTGGCCATTTGTTGAAGATTGTCTTCGTCAAATGCGGTTAATTGACGGCTGACAAGCTGTGGGATTCGTCACTGCCAATTGAGAAGCGAGATAGCAGCGCCGCACAATAGGCGTCCCGAATCTTAAGCCAAGCTTACAGTCTTCTCTTTACATAAGTCTTTCATCGCTCTGGTCGGCTTCTTTTCATTACCATTTGTACAATCAAATAATGTCGCCGAAGCCAACGCTTCGGCAAGGGTACTCGCCTTCATCAGCGCAGCAGCTGCGTCTCTTTGCCACAAGTTTATGTAGGCTTAACTCACTCTCTCCCACCCTCTGTGAGGGAAGAGGAGGAGGAGAATATGGGTGTGCGCAGCGTGACTTAAGGAAAGGGAATCTAGAAAAATATTGGTAGGGGTGAGGCCGACATAATAAAAACATTTGGAAGTAAGGAATGAAGAAATTAAATTTAAGAAAGAAAACAAGTAACGTGAAACCGAAACGAACAATTGTGGTGACAGCTTTCAAGACGTCGATATAAAAGGCATGCGCCGCCTACGAAGTACTGTATCACGACTTCCCAGATAAATACGTTGAGCGACGTGTTGTTAAAACATATAATAACACTTTAGGTTCCGCACTTGGACGGTTAAGAGGAATGTGTATAATGACAGCTATGGAGCTCTTTCAGGAATGTGGCTCCATTGCAAGGCAAGTACAGGAATTTACCTGTTTACCATGAATGTAATATTCACGAAGAGCCAAACCCCTACTACTAACGAAGAAAGAATTTGTATGCTTTGGGGAGCGATTTGTGCCACTGGGTGGCACTCGGCGTTGTGGGTGGCACTACCCTTACCGCCGAGCCTACACGTACGCAGAAACCAACCGATACTTCGAGCGCCACTTCCTCAAGGACCAGTTCGTAACCCCATGCAGCCTCCGCGAACCTCTGTGGTCATCAGCGGGGTAGTGTCTTAAACGACAGCTTCGTGAAACGCTAGCTGTCGCGAGAGAAAAATGCGCAGGCGGAATCCTTACCCGGGTGTCATCACCCGGTGGTACCACACAACTGTGCGGTTTCTGCCGCTGTGTTAGCGGGAGACACGCGATTCGAATTTGCATGCGATCCCTCGTACGGCGTGTCGGGGTCCGAGTTGTTGCGTACGACGATTTGGGACACGTGGCCAGAATGAATGCTTTAAAACTAGGCCAGAACTTAGCACCGCTAACTATGCGACAACATGCTTATAATGTGACGATTGTGACATCTCGACAACTGCATGCACGAACGTAACTGGTGACCTTGCGCACCCAGACTTATCGAAGTGACGCTTTTATACCTCGTATCTCTTACAAATTGGCGATTTTTGTCACTCAGTTGCGTACGCCCAGTGCTATATCTATTACGCAATTAAATACGTAACACAAGTAAAATATAGGAAATTTATTATCACCAGCCTGATGTATCAGCCTACTTCGAACATTGCCTACACATCAACCATTACCTAATGTTTTCGTGACTGCAAGTGCTTTGAGACCCGGCGTTATACTGCGGTGTCTTCCAGATGGGCCCATGTTAACGCGTATGCATCATATGACCCATTAGGCAGCAAAGTTAGCGTTGTCCGTACAGAACACTAATAAAAATCATCATGAGCAACTTGTAAGTTAGAACAAGTCAGAGTAAGGTGAGCTAAGTGGGACTGTAGAGGATTAAGGTGAATGAGGTGAATTAAAGTGGATTTAAGTTAATTGCGGTGATTTAAAGTTGACAGAAATGAGAGAGAGGACGATTAGGGTCGATTAAGTTAGATACAATATACGAGCGAGGCGAATTACGGTGAATTAAAGCGGATTAAGGTGGATTAGCGTTTGTATAAATTAGATTAAGGGAATTAAAGTGCATTAGGGTATAAATTCGAAGGACACATTGCAATTTATGACGTTGCATACCATGGTCGTGACCAGGTAATTAGAGAAGTCATAATGCTTTGGCATTCAAATAAAGGAAGCATACTCAAGCGATCATCAATTCTTTTCTCGCCCACCGCAGTAGCGTAGTAGAACTATGGCGCAGCGGTGCTGAGGTTCATATCGCTGGTTTAATTCAGGCCACGGCGGTCGCATTTCGATGGAGGCGAAATTTTAAAAAGCTCGTGCAGTTAGATTTAGGTGCACGGTAAAGAATACCCGCAGGTTAAAATTAATCATCGGATCGTGTTTTGAGACTTACAGGCAAAGAATTTAATTCCTAATCCAACGTTTTTCGACAGACAGGTGTCTACAAATTTGGTGAGGCTCGCTTACAAAGCTGTCCCGATTTTGCACTACCCCCTCCCCCTATGTTGCAAAGAAAACAAGTGGAGGGGGGATGGGTTCTGCTTTAGAAGTCACAATATCCAGTCCCTAAACTAGGCTTGTATGACTTCACAGTGAGAAGCACATTATCAGAGAGCTAAAGAATTGCGTTTGCTATATCAGATGTAAACATAACGAGTGACAGACTTGAACGAAAAAGCCAGTCAAAAACACAAAGGACAAGAGGAGAAGTTCACACCACAACGACTGGACTATCAACTGAGGTTTATTAGAATCGGTGTAGTCCCAGCAAGGCCAGCAGAGCATGCGCAACTGCATCAACACTGATCACATCACAATCACAAGCGTACTACACCAGTTTATTAGGTGATGACTGCGTTAGTACAACCTCGGTGCGCTTACATGAAAAAGAATTTGATTTTTTAAGTCGGTCCCGAGAGAAACGTTTGTTGTCTTTTCATGCTATGTGATTAGTGTTGATGCAGTTGCGCATGCTCTGCTGGCCTTGCTGGGACTACAGCGATTCTAATAAACCTCAGTTGATAGTCCAGTCGTTGTGGTGTGAACTTCTCCTCTTGTCCTTTGTGTTTTTGACTGTTTTTTTTTTTGTTCAAGTATGTACCAACTGGCCCAGATTTCAACCCTTCTGCAAGTGACAGAGCATGCGGCACGCGAGACAGCTGTTGTGGCGCAGCGGGTACTTTCTGTCCTCTGGTATAATCTAGGCACATATCGAGCAGGGCCGGTGGGAGGAGGAGGGCAGTGTCGCCACCGGCGTCTCGCGAGATAAGACGAGACGGACAGAAAAAAATATTCGCTGAGGTTTAGCTCTTGTAAGCCTAGTCATCACAAGCGATAGGTTTGTTTTACATGCTTTTGCAAAGAGTATGCACAGAGCATTTCATTACACTCTCTCACACACGTTGCACACGCTGCCCAACGGGTTGTCCGTGGAGTCGCGATGAAAGCTGGCCGTCGGGGTCGAGTTTCCCGTCAGCCGAAGGGTGCGGTTCGTCAAACGTTCGTTGCGGGTGCCGTCACTTGCGTCCACGGCTTCGTCACCTTCTCATTGTTGTTGTTCGTGTTGCTGAACGACGGCGACGGTTGCAGCAGCTTCGATCTTGGCACGCTTCCGCGGTTGGCAAGCTTCTATATAGCGCGCTAATCTGGCCTCCCTTTCCTGCGGTGTTTCGCCACGCAACTTTGCTTTTGCTTGAGATTTCGCCTCTTGCCGTCTAACCTTATCTACTCGATGAGTGGGTCCAGACTGACGCTTGCGCTGAAGCGCACGCACAGACGGCCCAGCCCGTGTGCCATCCACGGCGAGACTGAGCGACCAAGAGCCATCGAGGCAGCCGTTATAAAGGCGCGTTTGTAGTGCGACGTTATCGGCACGCGGACGAGCGCCGCTCGATGCCGGGCGCGTCGGGGCGCCTTGGCAGCGTCCGGTTATTTTGCCTGCGCCAGTGCGTGCAACGATCGTTCAAACCATAACTTCTTTCTCTATGCTACAGACGCTGTTGTTCTGGCCAACGTGACGTAACGTGTGCGTGCGCTTATGCTACCAGTGCGTCGAACGATCGTTTCAACTGTAGAGGCTGTTCTACTCGCCAACGTGACGTAACGTGTGCGCCCGATCATGCTACGTCGGACTATACTTAGCTCTCTATTTCTCGCCTAGACACGAGGTACCGCAGTGGTGAGGCTCCGAGAGGCCGATGCTGCGACACCTCTCCTCGGCGGATCACGTGGTGTGACGTCACATCTTCAACATTTGCGCTCCGGAGGTTGAAGGTCATTGCGACGTGTTGAATAACCTTGAGAAACATGGCGTAGTAGAGGTTTCACGCTAAATCTATCCGCGATTGTCGGCGCCTATTGGAAAGGTTGACAGGTTTAGCTTGACGCTAACGGTTCGAGACGATTTCGGGCTCCAAGGTGTGTTGTGCGCACAGCTGATCGTCAGTAACGCTAACGGTGGGTTCGCCCGCCATAGGCGTATCTGCCAGGGGGGGAGGGAGGGCAAAGGACATAGAGTTTCCTACAATAATTACTAGAGGGAGCTCTGGCGCTGCAGTCGTTGTACCACCATGGGAATGATGGGAAGTACGTGGATTTCTTTGTACTTCGTGTTTGTGGATTCAGACGTTATTCTGGCTTGCGGGGATGCGCGACTCTCATGCGGCCCCTGTTATGTTGGTTTTCCCTCACGGCTCGCGTGGCGTGGCGCCCTCGGCATTCGGAGTGATTGAGGCGCAGTACGAGAGATGGCGCGAGTGTTTCACTGCTAACGCCGCCGACAGGCGGGGTTACTTGGGCGCTGAAAGACAAGGCGCTCCCTCTTTGGTTCGGGACAGCAAGCAGTGCGGACGTGCCGCACGTGCGCCGATCCATGCTTCTGCGAGACTCTCGCATGGCCGCCTTCGAACGCGCCACCATTCGCGTGACCGTACAAGTGAACGACCAGGCGTTGGGATCCAGCATGGGGCGAACATATTCGCTCGCTACCCGGTCACAGTGAGTTAGACTTCCTAGCTTTGTCGCGCGCCCATCGCCATGTTTTGTGGATAGCAACTTGGCTAGCAGGCATTGATCTATGAAAGATGCAATAAATGCCCTTGTGATTGTTTGCACTACTGTGTTGTCCTTCCTTTGTCCCAAGAGCACGGGAGGAGCACCCCACAGGCTTTGTACATTACGCTGTATAAATCTTATTGGCGTAAGTTTCAGCACCATCTGTACTCTTCGAAGTGCAAAAGACGCCGTGAACACACACAATTGCTAATAATTCCAACGATTGAGCTTGCCCACGTGGCCAAATCGAAACGCGTCAAGCGTCTCAGCGCACTGGCATGCCCCCGATAAATTCATCAGGGCGTTTCATTCGCTTGTCGATACATGCGTCCTTGGCTTTATGGTTTCAATATCGGGCTTCTGTGCTAGACTTCTTGTGTTTGAATCCTGCCGCTGGGCAGAAGCCACCTTTGGCAGATTGCATAATTATTGACCTGGATTATTCTGAGAGGCAGACGGTGCCAGCACGAGTAATCGAAACACATATGTAACTAATTCACAGTAATCCAATAATGAACTTCTTCTTTAATTACTTTACCCCACGTATTGCCATTTCCGAAGCGTAGCCGGTGAGTTTGCAGGACGTATCTCGTTGAAATGTATTTCTCGGATGACAACAGTTTCGAGACTTTATTTCCCAAACTGGTGCCACGAAATACGTGGGCTTTACAGTTACTTTTGTGCTCCAATGCAAGCAGGATGATTTCATTAAAAAGGTACGTGGCACAACAGTCCATATTTGAGGACGCCAGTTTGAGGACGCATATCTCCAAACTGGTGGCATTGTGGAAATTCATTCCGGGTAAACCCGCTTTGCTAGCTCACCGGCTACATTTTGTAAATTATATGTGCAACAAAGTAAATAATGAAAATTTAAATAGGTATTTTTTGGCCTGCATTTGGCTACGGCACACACTGATGGCGACGACGGTGATCAAAGTGTAGGGATGCACGGACAAAGAAGAAATGACTCCCGGGGAAGCAGAAATGTTGCTTAGTAAGGCGATGGGCTGAGCACGTTAGTTTTTCATCAAAGTCATACCAGCGCGAAGTAAAAAACGTACACACAAAGAAAGAGGCAAACGGGGACAAGCGTTAATTTGCAACTGTCGGCGTTTGTTCACTGACGTTATTTCTAGACACAGAGCAAAAGCCGTGACGTGGCCAAAAGCAAAACACAAAAAGAAAAAGAAAACAGCAAGTTCAGAAAACAATACTACCCAGAAAGGAAAGCGACGAAAGCATATATGCGTCCATGCCATTGGTTTATTTTTTGTTTGTTGGTTTTGTTTTTTTGTCACGTCACCACCTTTCCTCTATGTCTACACAACCGGCCAACAAACAAAAGCCGATAGTTGGAAGTCAGCGTCTGTCCACGTGATTCTTTTTCTTTGTGTAAATGTTTTAGGTTACGCTGCTATGACCTTGTCTGCAGAGTGGTTCCTCTATGATGGCTTCACTACGGTAGACGAGAAAAACGCCTTTAGCGAAACACCCTTCATATCCAGGTTTTACTGTTTAATGAGTAGATGTTCCCTGGCTGTCCTGCCTTTTCTTTAGATATTTTTTTCCTCTCAATCTTCCTGTGCGCGGTAACCATAGCTTTATTAATTCCATACTAGATGGTCAGTCAGTCACACACTCATTCTCTAATCACCCATGAATGGATTAACTAGTCACACGGTCGTTGTGATAGGACATCGGGTGAACAGATGATCCGCTTTAGCCTTCTGCAGTGCCGGATTGATAATTTTCTATTTTTATTATCATACCTTGCGTGTATAGAGGACACAATTTCAATGTTAAAATCCACAGGCGATTAAAAAAAACCTAAGGAGCGACAATCTCTGTAGCGCGACTGTGTGTGGTGTTTTTACTTAAAGACGCACAAGATGTCATTTTTTGATAAGGCGCAACTAAGGTATTGATTTGGTAGAGCGGAATTTTGCCCCAGTTAGTGATACATGTTGAACTACGCCGACGCTCATTAGACGGTACCAAAGGAAGGCGAGGCATTGACTGTGAGGTCGCCACTCTCCTTTTTGTTTGCTGCGTCACCCTCAATGGAGGAGGAGGAGGTGGAGCATATGCCGATGCAGAGAGTAAAGCAAGCTAATTGAATTTTGTAAAGATGGGCGTGGGGTCGGAAAGGAAAAGAAAGACATGTGACCTAAACAATGAAGAAATAAACACTTTCAAATTATAACTTACAAGCTCTCAACACGCAAACATATTTACAGTTACTGTGTTTAAGACAGTAAGATAAAAGGCGTATGCCGCAAACGAAGTCTTTCACCATAGCTTTAGAAATATTAAGGTTTCGAAGTGTCTTATACATATCGAAAGGAAGATTTAGGTGGAAAGCCTGGAAAGCTAGGCGGGATGTTCGCAATGACAGCTACGGAGATGTTTGAAGCATCCGACTCCAACAACAATGATGGATGCACCTTCGTCCTACACCTTAAATTGCTTAAGAAAAAACCAGCTCTGGGTCCTCCTTGCCATGAAGTCGTAAAGATATTGGTCAAGAACGAAACTCCGTTTGCCATATAACAAAGCGTTTTCTACGCTTTGAGAGGTGAATTCTCACAATAGGTGGCAATTGTGTGCTGTGTTGGCCGCACCCCTTACCAGCGAGATTATGCGTACGGGTCTGCCAACCGGTACCTCGAGCGCCACTACCTCAAGGACCAGTTCGGCACCCCGGTTAGCGCCCATGACCACCTCTGGTCACAAGAGGCGCGTCGTCTCAAAGAGAGTGTCCCAAACGCTGGCTGTCACGAGACAAGAATGGGAAGACGCTATCTTCACCCCCGGTAACATGGCATGGTGGTACCTCACCGATGTGCGGTATTTACCGCTGTGTTAAGCGGGAATCACGCGGTGCCACTTTGCGTGCGATCCCTCGCATGTGGGGTTCCGACTTGCTACATTCGAAGATTTGGGACTTGTGGCACGAACGAACATTTCAAACTTGGCCAAAACTTGGCAAATTCAACTGTTTAAATATGCGACAGAATACTTACAATGTTACAATATTTAAAACTCGACAACTAGGCGCACGCACAACACGGGTGACCTTGCACACTCAGGGTGACCAAAGTGACGTTTCTATACCTCGTGTCTCTTACAAAGGTGCAGTTTCGTGCGCACAGTCCCACACGCCAAAAGCTGTCACCGTCCGGTCACAACTGTATGCATGCTTCTTTCGCGTCAAATTCGCTCCTTGAAACATCTGGCGCGGGTGTGAGGTGCCATCTTCTAGCATTCTTCATTCTCTCTTGACAGCTGGCGATTTGAGACACTGCGTTGTACTGCTCTGTCTTCAAGATCATTGCGCAATATGTTTCCCGTCAGCCGGCAAATTCGGCGTTGTCCGCAATGAATGGTAACAAAAAAATGATCATGAACGCCTTATAGGAGAGAATAATTCAAGGTAACGTGAACTTAGGCGGTTTAAAGTGAACTAAGTTGAAGTAAATGAAGGCGAATTAAACGGCATTAATGCAGATTAAAGTGGATTAGGCTGGATTAAGATTGGTTCACATTGGAGGGACGAGGAAAATGGCGGGTTAGAGTAGATTAAAGTGGATTAGGGAGGATTCATAATGATCATCATCAGCCTATTTTACGTCCACTACAGGACTTAGGCCTTGCCCTGCGATCTCCAATTACAACTTAGACCAAGGGGGATTAAGCACGAGTTGTGAAGGACACGTGACAGCGTATGACGTAACCTATCAAAGGCATTACCAATTAGAGAAGTCATAATGCTTTCGCATTTAAATCATGTAAATTTGATTGAGTAAATGTCCTTTTTTTGTCGCCCACCGCAGTTGCACAGTGCACCCATCGCGTTGCGCTGATTAGGTCCAGGTCGCAGCTTCAGTCCAGGCCACTGCGGTCTTTTTTCGATGGCGGCAAGCTGCAGTCCCTTTGCTGAAATTTTCCTTTCCGCGCGTGCTATGTTCGCTAAAGCTCTCGCCTGCGTTCTAACGGCGCCCCGGTAAGGGCGAATCAAAACTCGCCAATCATCACAACGCGCTCGCTTGCCCCGAGGGGTGTATAGCTCCAACGACCGCTCAGCGGGGTTCAATTGGACAATAATGCTTTTCATTTTTTGCACACATTTTATACAATCATGACCTCACGGCACTTCCTTCCCATTGGTTGCGCAGTCATGGGCCAGTTGCGCGCACACTAGGCGCACGTTTAGTAAGCCAGAAACGAGGAGCTGCTGTAGCTTCGGGGAAGCGTGCTTGTCTCGTACCACGCAGGCCCGGGTTTGATTTGCCACCCACACGCAAATTTATGAACGTTTCTTTTCAAGACAATACCTTAGCTTGTTTACAGGAACCTGCCTGAGAAATTTCACGTCCATTCAAGCATTTCTTCGTGAGATTTTACTCTTTGTGGCTTCGGCCATTTTTGGGACCACTCGTTATGAACAGCACTGGCTTTTGTGCCTCCTGGTACACGTAATGCTATCGCATTAGCAACGACAACAACAGAAAAAACGCAATTAAAAATCACATTTCTAGTCCGCGAACTGCTGTCACGTGATGGCATGGCAGTCTTCTGGTGCTTCAAGGAGCTGGTTGCCCTGCGTCCCCTCTTCTCGGCTACTGTGTAACTGCGAGAGATATGAACACTTCATTTCAAACATCATTGAGAGCAATTAGTACAGAGAACAAACTAGGTACGTAGATTCTGTTGCATAATATTCTCAAGCGTGAAATAAAGTATAGCCTACATACAGAATCGCCGCTCACTGTGACAATTTCCTGCGAAAATTTTAGTACCCCATACACGAACGCAAAGACCATATGAAAATCATTTTGCATGATTTACTTCATCACGAATCAAGAAGCAATAGATTGTTTACTAACCTAATAAATGACTCTTTACCATAGAATGAACCAGTTTGTTACTATAGAGAAATGGCAAAAGGAAATGGGGAGAACTGGATTGCAACAATGTTGCTGACAGATAATTTTATAGTTTTATCATGACGTTTTGTGACAAACCTTCAGAAATGGCTACTTTATAAGATCTTGCATTAGTAAGTTACAAAGCTCGAGGAAGCAAAAAACTATCGTCGAAACACTGTTCTGTGTTGTGGCCGTGTTTGTATGTTTTCCCTGTTATAAAGAACAAGACATCTCAAAATACGTGAGAAAACGCCTGAAGGAGCCACAGAATGCTAGTCACATTTCAAGACCAGCAGATTCGCCTACGGAAAATCGCAGTTTTACACATATTTGCGCCCGAAGTATAGAAGAAACTCTAGACGCCAGTGCTTGATGCGTGAAACGCGCTCCTTTCATCAAAGAATCCCAAATTCAGGGGACGCCTACGTTGGAAGCTCGAGCAGTCGCACGGTTTTCTTTCTCGGCAAAGAAATGGTGAATTCTCAACAACAATGCGCACGTATGCGTGGCATCAATGAAGTGTTAACGGTGGTAACTAGTTTGTCACTGTGTTCGTGTTCCAGTATGTTGGTTGAAGGCGCCATGTATACAGAGCACATGACTGGAACATTCGTGGACTATATAGATACCTCCTTGTCACACACATAGTATGTGCCCGCTATGTTCCCGCTATGTTTATATATTGACACTTGGCGCAAGAAATACCATTAACTCACACATGAACAAACCGTCCTTGCGTTAACTGCTGGCTTGGTGTGATTAGTACCATAGCTGTTCAAAATTTGCGGTATCCTTCTCTATTGGTGCACCACGGTTTCTCACGTTTCATTGTAAACTCCTCAATTCTTTAACTCATTGTGGAGAAGCAAGCCAGAAACACCGTCCTCCTGCCCTCCTCTCCACTTTTCTTCCAACTAATATTCTTTTTTTTTCTCTCTCACTCTCCCTGGGACAAAAACAGTGAATGATTTCTTTTATTAAGAATATCAGATTATTAATAAACAATGGATTATTTCTTGCTAATTACTCATCGGTATTAAAAATTCGATAAAGAATCAGCCTATCCGCTTAAATCCCCTTATGGTACACCGTCACAGAGAATAGCGAACGTGCAGCTGACGGATCAAGCATTGCAACCGCACCGAGATATTGATCCCTTCGTTAGAGTAGCCAAGTGGAGACTTAATCTGGTTAACCTCTCTGCCTTTCACCTCTTATTTTGCCTGTTCCTCCTCTTTTTATGCATGCATGTTCAGGGTGGATGGACTCATTAGACGGCGAACCAATATCAAATCAAACTAATGGCTATATATAGAAAGGGAATCGAGCGTTACGTGATAAAGAAGGGACTGTGAGGTCCCGGCCCATTTTTCGAAGAAGTTCGCTGCTTGGCCATTTGTTTAGGATTGTGTTCCTCGAATGCGGTTTATTGACGACTGAGAAGCTGTGGGATTCTTCACTGCCAAATGAGAAGCGAGATATCAGCGCCGCACAATAGGCGTCCCGAGTATTCAGCCAAGCTTACAGTCTTCTCTTTACATAAGTCTTTCATCGCTCTGGTCGGCTTCTTTTCATTACCAGTTGTACAATCAAATAATGTCGCCGAAGGCAATGCTTTGACAAGGGTACTCCCCTTCATAAGCGCAGTTCCTGCGTCTCTTTAGCGACAAGTTTGTGTACGCTTAACTCATCCTCTCCTACCCTTTGTGAGGGAAGAGGAGGACGAGAGTATGAGGGTGCGCAGAGTAACTTAAGGAAAGGGAATCTCGAAAAAATTGGTAAGGGCGAGGCCGAAATAATCAAAACATTTCAAATAAGGAATGAAGAAATGAAACGTAAGAAAAAAAGCAAGTAACGTGAAAAGCAAACGAACGATTGTGCTGACAGCTTTCAAGACAGCGATATAAAAGGCATGCGCCGCCTACGAAGATCTTCATCACGACTTCCTACATAGATCGTAGAATGACGTCTTGTTAACATATATGATGATATTTTAGGCCAAATACTTGGAAAGCTAAGCGGCATGTGTAAAATGACAGCTATGGAGCTCGTTGAAGCATGCGGCTCCATGGAAGTACCACTTGCGCATCCACCAATTCTGAAGTTACCTTATATAGCTGTTCCTAGTTGCCATGAATGTATTGTTTTCTAAGAGCCAAATCCCTATTACTAACGAAGAAGGAATGTGTATGGTTGGGGAAGCGATTTGTGCCATTGCGTGGCACTAGGCGTTGTGGGTGGCGCTCCCCTTACCGCCGAGCCTACACGTACGCGGAAACCAACCGATACTTCATGCGCCACTTCCTCAAGGAGCAGTTCGCAACCCCTTGCAGCCTCCGCGAACCGCCTATGGTCAACAGCGGGGTAGAGTCTGAAACGATAGAATCGCGAAATTCTAGCTTTCGCGAGAGGAAAAGGGGAATACGCTGTCCCTATAACGGGTAACGTCGCCACGGTGGTACGGCACCACTGTGCGGTTTCCTACGCTGTGTTAAGTGAGAAATACGCGATGCAAATTTGCGTGCGATCCCTCGTGGAGCGTGTCGGAGTCCGAGTTGCTGCATACGAAAATTTGGGACACGCGGCAAGAACGAACGCTTTAAAACTAGGCCAGAACTTCGCACCCGCTAACTACGCGACAACATGCTTATAGTGTGACGATTGTGACATATCGAAAACTGCATGCACGAACGTCACTGGGGACCTTGCGCACCCAGAATAATTAAAGTGACGCTTCTATACTTCGTATCTCTTACAAACCTGTGACTTCTGTCACGCACTAGCGTACGCCCATCTGTATATCTATTGCGTGATTACATAGTAACATGCCTAAAACATAGGTAATTTATTACCACAGCCTGATGTATCCACCTACTTCGAACATTGCCTACACATCGGCCATTACTTAATTTCTTCGTGACTGTAAGGGCTTTGAGACCCGGCGTTATACTGTGGTGTCTTCAAGATGGTCCCATGTTAACGCGAAAGCATCATACGTCCCATCAAAATCATTATGAGTGTCTTGTAAGTTAGAACAGGTCAGAGTAAGGTGAGGTAAGGTTGACTGTAAAGGATTAAGGTGCATAAGGTGAAATAAAGTGTATTTAGGTGTATTACGGTCGATTAAGGTTGGCAAAAATTAGAGAAAGGACGATTAAGGCTCATTAGGTTACGTACAAATTAGAGCGAGGTGAATTACGATGAATTCGAGTAGATTAAGTCGAATTAGCGTATGTAGAAGATAGATCAAGGTGAATTAAGATGAATTAAATTATAAATTCTAAGGACACATAACAATCTATGACGTCGCGTTCCTTGGACGTAACCAATTATTTAGAGAAGTTATAATGCTTTGGTATTCAAATGAAGTAAGTATACTTGAGCAATTGTGAATGTTTCTCTCCCCAAGGCAGTAGCATAGTAGAAATATGGCATTGTGGTTTTAAGGTTAAGGTCGCAGGTATAATTCAGGCCACGGCGGTCGTATTTTGATGGCGGCGAAATTTTAAAAACTCATGCAGTTATATTTAGGTGCACGGTAAAGAACATCCGCTGGTCAAAATTAATTCGGGGTCTTCTACTGCGGCATGCATGTCTTATCATGTAATCGTGTTCTGGGACTTACATGCCAAGAATTTAATTCCTAATCCAATGTTTTTTCGATAGACAGGTCTCTACCAATTGGGTGAGGCTCGCTTACAAGGCTGTTGCACTACTTCCCTTACGTTATATTTCAGGAAAAGGGGGGGGGGGGTTAGGGGGCGTCAGTTCAAGAAATCACAAGATCCAGCCCCTGATCGAGACTTGTATGACTCCGCAGTCACAATCCCATTATGAAAGAGCTCAAGAATTGCGTTCGCTATATCAGATGTAAACATAACACGTGACATGATGCAGTGCGCGAGTCAGCTGCTGTGGCGCAGCGGGAACTGTCTGCCCTCTCGTTTAATCTAGGCATGTATAGAGCAAGGCTGGCGCGATAAGGAGGGCGGTGACGCAACCGGTGTCTCGCGAGATAAGACGAGACGGACAGAAAAAAAAATTGGCTCAGGTATAACACTTGTAAGCCTAGTTGTCACAACCGAAAGGTTTCTTTGACATGGTTTTGCAAAGACTATGCACACAGTATTTCGTTAAAGTTAGGCCGCTGTCTTTGACGCACGTTGCATACGCTGCCGCGCAGGCCATCCGTGAAGTCGCGGTGAAACATGGCCGTTGCAGTCGAGTTTCTCGCCAGCCGAAGGGTGTGGTTGGTCAAACGTTCCTTGTGGGTGTCTCGGCTTGCGTCCACGGCTTCGCCTGCTGAAAGATGACGGTGGTTGCAGCGACTTCAATCTTGGCACTCTTCCGCGCTTGGTAAGCTTCTCTATAGCGTGCTAATCTGGCCTGCCTTTGCTGCGGTGTTTCGGCAAGCAACTTTGGTTTTGCTTGAGATTTCGGCTCCTGCCGTCTAGCTTTATCTACTCGATGTGTGGATTGAGGCTGTCGCTTGTGGTTTGCCGAATGCACAGACGGCCCAGCCCGCGCGCCATCCATGGCGAGACGGAGCGACCAAGATCCAGTGGAGAAGCTGTTAAAGAAGCTGTTAAAAGGGAATACATCTACTTAGGGCAGGTAGTGACGCGTATCCGGGTCACGAGACTGAAATAATCAGAAGAATAAGAATGAGCTGGGGGAGCGTTTGGCAGACATTCTCAGATCATGAACAGCAGGTTGCCCTTATCCCTCAAGAAAAAAGTGTATAAAAGCTGTGTCTTAGCAGTACTCACGTACGGGGCAGAAACCTGGAGGCTTAGGAGAAGGGTTCTACTTAAATTGAGGACGACGCAAAGAGCTACGGAAAGAAGAATGATGGGTGTAACGTTAAGGGGGGCGGGGGATCAGAAAAGAACAGATAGGGTGAGGGAACAAACGCGAGTTAATGACATCTTAGTTGAAATGTAATGGACATGTAATGAAGAGGGAAAATAACCGTTGGTCAATAAGGGTTACGGACTGGATTCCACAAAAATGGGAGCGTAGGAGTGGACGGCAGAAAGTTAGGTGGGCGGATGAGATTAGCAAGTTTGCAGGGACAACATGGCCACAATTAGCACATGACCGGGGTATTTAGAGAAGTATGGGAGAGGCCTTTGTCCTGTATTGGGCGTAGCCAGGCTGATGATGCTGATGATGATGCTGATGCTGATGATGATGATGATGATTGTCAGCGCCCATTGGAAAGTTTAGACAAGTTTAGCTTGACGCTAACGGTTCCGTACGGTTGCGTGCACAAAGGTGTGGGACACACACAGCTGCTCGTCATGTAACGCTAATGGGGGGCTCGCCCACCATAAGCGTTATTTATTTGCGTCACTCCCTCCACCCGGCGTATCTACCGGGTGGAAGGAGAGCAAGGAAGCACTTGCCCATCTCTCTCCCCCACTGTCAGAAACGGAGGGGCAAAGTATGCCATTTGCCACCTTTCCGCCAAGTTTCAAAAGCGGGCCGTTTTCGCTGCAGGGTAGAAAATCCAGCAAGACGCCAGCTGAGACAAAACTTTCTTTGTGAATGCATTAACCATGCAATTAATGCCTTTATTTATAATTTATCCCCTGTTTGGGCAGTGAGCACTGTCTTTCGTGCCTCGCCATGAAGATGTGTAGCAGATAACGTACGGGGTGCGCCATACACGTTGGCGTTGCGGAGAAGGCTGGCGCTGGGCAGCTCCAGCTATAACAGATGTCACGGTGGGCTTCGTGCGCCATGCCCAGTTTTTTGGGCATCGCGAAATGACATATGAAAGCACATAGTTGGCTTGCTATATGTAACCTAAGCGCGAGGAATATAAAAGAATCACAATCACCCGGCCCAAATTAAGGCGTGCTTTACGGCATGTGCTTGATGGATTAGAAAATACTATAACCCGTACTATTGAATACATGTCTGGGGTGATCATTTTTCAATTTTATGGAATTAAAAATAGTGAGATCAGCTGTGCCGGATGGCAAAATGCTTTTGCTTTAGATGGACTATTCAAGGAGTTGGGCATTGCCAGGACGAGAAATCGAAACCCATATCTAATTAATTCGCACAAAGAAGGCAACAAACAACGACACCAAGAAGAGCATAGGAAAGTATTGAGGAAATTACGTGTACTCATTTATTGAAATGATCATTGATTTAATAATGAGAAATGAAAGTAGACAAAAAGAGCAGCTGCCTGCATCCAAGGCATGAACCACGTCTTCTCATTACGCATGCGATGCTCTCACCAATAAAGCTATCTCGGCACCATTTTTCTATGCACTTTCTGTTTATGTTTATGTCTACCTATTGGAACTAAACCTAAGAGTTTTAGCCAGCTCCACAAATCAGGGACTTGACGGCGGATATGGAATGTCTTTTTTTTTGTCGCAAACGTCACGTGTACCTGACCTTTTGGGTGAAGGCAACTAGTTAATAGACCCACACATGCTACCCGAAGGCATCAATGCTTCTGGATTCGAGGCCTCGCTATGTATTGAACAAGAAAAAAAAATGCCCAGGCCCCGATTTTTATAAGTCATATCATAAAAAGCGCAACTTCCGTGCAGATGATAGCCGACATCAGGGAAGTCTACCACCACGTCCTGGAAACAGGGCAAAGCATGATCTTTCAGTGCAGTCCTTCTCACTGTGGCATCGTCGGCAACGACTTTGCTGGCAAGGCTGCACGGTCTGCCCTCAATGTCACCCAGACGCGTCCAATACCTTTCTGTAGGTGTGAGGAAACCATCGAGCACCTATTGTGCACCTGTCCTCGATAAGACGTACAACGCCTCTCTCTCAGGACAACACTAAACCGTCTGGACGTGACACCATTCTCTGAATTAAAGATACTCGGACTGTGGGCACACCTGGCAGAAATTATCTGATAAGAAGCCAACAAAGACACCAAGGACAACATGGGGTAAATTATTTGTACTTGCCAAGTGAAATAAAGAAATGAAGAATAAATGGAAATGAAGTGCACGAAAAACCGACTAGCCGCAAGTGGGATATATGCGAACTCAAACCATCGCATTAGGCGTGCATTATTTTCACCAAGTCAGCTGTCCCGGTGCCGTTTCGCATCGAATTTCTTTGCACTTTTTATGGTCCTAACTAATATATATATATATATATGTATATATATATATATATATATATATATATATATATATATATATATATATATATATATATATATATATATATATATATATATATATATATATATATATATATATATATATATATATATATATATATATATATATATGCTTAGAGAGAGAGCGAGAAAGTGTTGTTTAGTTTGCGGTGTGCTCCGCACTAAAGTTAGTAAGCCACTGGCAAAAGGTAGCATTTTCTTCAGAAACCGGCAGCTTGTACTGACCATTTAGCCTAGAATTTGCAATAACTGACCAAAAGGAAGTGAGCTGTGAGCTGTGAGCGGATTTCCGGGCCGCTTTACGAGCAGAAGCGTAGCCCAACTTTCTCTTGACCTGTGCTGCTAAGAAACTGCGTGGAGCGGACAATGGAGGCCTCAACTGAGAGCTCCCGTGGCATTGTCTTGTGTGCGATGCAGTGTGCTTTGCAGATTGCTGCAAATGCAGATGCAGTGTGCTTTGTAACTGCAGTGTGCAGTTGCTTTTGCATTAAGGTCAGCACGAACAAAGACATATCTACAAACACACAGATGCGGACAGTCGCCAGCTTCCATCTATCGGCTTTTCTTTATTGGCTGGAATTATATATACACTGGAAAAGCCCCGACGTGAGAAGCAACAACAGCAACAAAACAGGAAAACAAACCCAGGGCATTTAGAAAAACTTACACGGAAAAAAAATACGAAACCGTCTATGTGCGAATGCCGGTGCTTTGACCACGTATTTTTTTTTTCGCCTTAACTACTTTTCTGCTGTGTCTTCAAATCCGGCTAATAAAGAAAGGCGAATAGTTCGATGTTAGCGCCTGTCCCTGTGTGTTTCATGTCTATTTGTGGTATATATATATATATATATATATATATATATATATATATATATATATATATATATATATATATAAACGAGGAGAAAGGGGGTTAACCGAGGGACCCGATATTTATTAGTCATATAATGAGAAGCCAACAAACACTGACACCAAGTACAACATAGGGAAAATTGCATGTGCTTAATAAATGAAATAAAGTAATGACAAATTAATGGAAATTAAAGTGGATGAAAAAACAACTTGCCGCAGGTGGGAACCGAAGCCACAACCTTCGCATGTCGAGTGCGATGCTCTACCAATTGAGCTACCACGGCAGCGTTTCCCCATCCACTTTTCTTGGGTATTTATATGTACTAGTAGAACCCTGGGAGTGTTAGCCAGCGCCCCCACTCACAGACCTTGGCGGCGGACGTGGAACGACTTTTTTGCCGCAGGCGTCACGAGAACGTGATCTTTACGGGTGAAGGCAACTAGTCAATAAACCCACATATGCTACCTGAAGGCATCAATGTTGCCGGATTCGAGACCCTCGTTATGGAATAAACGAGAAGAAAGGGGGTTAACCGAGGGACCCGATATTTATTAGTCATATAATGAGAAGCCAACAAACACTGACACCAAGTACAACATAGGGGAAATTGCATGTGCTTAATAAATGAAATAAAGTAATGACAAATTAATGGAAATAAAAGTGGATGAAAAAACAACTTGCCGCAGGTGGGAACCGAACCCACAACCTTCGCATGTCGCGAGCAATGCTATATATACATATATATATATAGCATCGCATATATATATATATATATATATATATATATATATATATATATATATATATATATATATATATATATATATATATATATATATATATATATATATATATATATATATATATATATATATATATATATATATATATATATATATGTATGTTTAAGTTCACGCGCTGCTATGACCTTGTGTGCACAGTGCTTCCGTTGTATTTGCTGGTAATCGAGTAATAGGCGTTTAGCGGAACGTCCTTCATTTCCCGGATTCCAACTTCAATCAATATAGATTCACTTGCTCTCTCTTTTCTCTTTTCTCTTTTCTCTCTCCTTCTTTTCTATAAAAAATATTTCGGTTTCCTCTCAAGCTCAGCAACCAATAATGAATGAATGAATGAAGTGGTGGTAACTGGTGGTTACCGCCGCTTCACTCATTCATTCTTAGTTGGTCAGTCAGTCATTCAGTCGATGTCTATTCAATCTATAAATCGATGAAATCATCAGACCATTAATGAGCAGACTGTTCCGACCGTTCCAATAAGCCATCGGATGGACAGACAATGAGCTTTCGCCTTATGCAGTGCGTAGTTAGTTAATTGTACCCCGTTTTGCAGTTATCATACCTCGTGTGGATAACGGTTAAAATCTCTAGATGTTAAAAAAATCTAAGCGGCGACAACTCCTCCAGCGTGGCCGCGTGCTATGTTTTTCCTTAAGCGGCGTACCAAATGCCTTTTTGATGGAAGGCAACAAAGATATTAACATTGGAAGGGTAGAACTTTGGGCCAGGTGGTGATGTATTTTGCACCACGGTGAAGCTTGTAGACGGGACCAACGAAAGACGAATGTTGTGAGGTTGCAACCGAACTTTTCGTTCGCCGCTTCGCCATTTCTTAAAGGCTGTCTTCGTCAAAGGCGGTATATTGACGGGCGACAAGAGATGGGATTTGTCACTGCGAACCGATAACAGAGACGCACAATAGAAGCCCCATGTTTTAATCCACGTTTACTGTCTTTTTCTCCCTTCTTTAAGTCTCTCATGAGTCTGGTCTGCTCCTTGTGAAGACCAATTGTGGAATCACATGGCATCACCGAAGCCAATGTTTGACAAGGGAACTCGCTTACGCCAGCCCAGTAGCTGCGTCCGCGTTATCGGGAGAGTGAACTACTTGTTTATGTACGCGTAGTGCACCCTCCCCCACCATCAATGGGCGAGGAGGAGGAGAGCATGCCGGTGTGCAGAGTAAAGTAACCAAAGTGCTAGCCTCAAAAAAAAAGGGGGGGGGGGGAGGAGGTCGACAAGGAAATAAAAAATAGATCAAGTAAATAACGAAGAAATTACACATAAGACTAATGTGTAACCCAAATAAACGCTTACCATTTATAACCTACATCCTTTAAACAAACTCAAATAATTACAATGACTGCGTTGAAGATAGTCAAATAAAAAACATGCGGCGCCTACGAAGTTCTTTATCAAAACTTCTTACGCTTCAAGGTAGGGCGACTACCCCCAGATATAACAATGAAGGCTTAGTTAAAACACCTGGAAAGCTAAGCGCAGTGTGCATATTGACAGTTCTGGTGCTGTTGGAAGCAATTGGCTCCATTGGAAGTTGGCCGTCAACTCTTTCAGTATTACATTATTTACCAAGCACCAACCCCGAAACATGCCTCTATGAATAAGTTACGATGTAACAACCAACCCCGCTTGTTATCGAAGAAAGCATTTCGTATGCTTCGAGAGTTGATCTGTGGCAATTTGTCGCACTATCCGTTCGTGGTGACGCTTGAATTACCGCCAGGCTTATGAACGCGCGGGACACAACCGGTACTTTGAGCGCCACTTCCTCTGATTTTAGTTCGTAACCCTGTGCAGCCTTCACGACCGCCTCGGGTCACCAGCGGAGCAGTGTCTCAAACGACAGCATCGCAAAATGCCGGCTGTCGCATGAGAAGGATGCGGAGACGCAGTCTTTACCACGGCTATCATCACCGTGGTGGTACCGCACCACTGTCGGAATTTTACCGCTTGGTTAAGCGCGAGACACATGATACGATTTTGCATACGATTCCTCGTAAACCGCGGTGGGGTCCGAACTTCCGCAAGCGACGATTTGGGAGACATGGCACGAACGTTTTAAAACTAGACGAGAACTTAGCACTGCTAACTATACGACGGGAAACTTATGAGGGGATGATTGTGACATTTCGACAACTGCTGACACGCACGTGACGGTTGACCTTGAACATCCAAAGTTATCAACGTGATGTTTCTACGCCTCGTATCTCTTGCAAACCTGCGATTTTGTGGATGCCGAACTTGTGCAAGCACTTCGGGACTTCCAATGCTGTAACCGTGAGGTCACGACCGCACGCATGCTTCTTTGGCGCCCGACTCGCTCTTTGAAACATCTGGCTTGTCTCTGACGTGCCAGCTTCTCCCATTCCTAATTATCTGGCGACAGCTAGCGCTTTTAGATACTGCACGGTCTTCAACATCGGCCCATATTAGCGCGAAAGCATCATATGTCCCATGAGGCAAGTGAGCTCGCGTTATTTTCCGTGACGAGTGATAACAAAGATCATCATCAGCGTCTTGTAAGTTAGATCAAGCTGGAGTACTTAAGGTGGAGTAAAGTGAATTAAGGTGAAATAAAGTGAATGAGGGCGAAATAACTTGGCTTTAGGTGGAATTAGTTGATTTAGGTGACTCCGTCCAAGAGATTCAAATAAAAGGCGTACGCCCTCTGCAAAGTTGTTCATTACAGCTTCCTACAGATTAGGCTGGGCGAATTTTTTCTAATATAATAATGAAATTTTAGCTGCAACGCTTGCAAAGGTCGGCTGAATTTGTATAATGACTGCTATGGAGCGGGTTGAAGCATACAGCTCATATGAGAACGTGATCCCTACATGCATTGCTGCGCGGTAAATAATTAAGACGAAAGCCTTAAATCTCTGTTTCTAGGTCGCGTTGCGAGGTACAGATAATATCACTAGACCCAATGAAAACCAGAAGCGAACCGAAGCATGTGCAGCCATTTATAAGGTATTATGAATGAATAGGAAACGTAATCATTGATTAGTGATTGGATTAAGGTAGATTCGGGTGCAGGAAAGTTGATTAAGAGGGATTAAGGAGGAATAAGGTCTGTTAAAATGGAATAATGTAACCAAGGAAAAAATTGACTTTAGGAAACCTAAGGCGCATTTCTCTTACATTACGTATAGAAAAGATGTTCGAAAGATTAGTAAACACTAGACTCCAACGCCATCTTGAAGAAAGCCTGTGAATGCCTGACACCATGTTTGGCTTTAGATCACATCTTTCAACACAGGACATGCTCGTGCTTTTAAAGGAGGAAGTATTAACGAACGTCCCCAAGACAGGAGAACACAGTGTCATGGCTGTCGCCATAAAAGGAGCCTTCGACAACGTAAGTCACAAAGGGATACTGGATGGACTTGCAGAGACCAGCTGCGGTCAAAGGACGTACCAGTACATCCGAAGCTACCTTAACCAGAGAACAGCAGTTATCAAACTAGGAAACGATGAATCTGAAGTCATCCATCTTCCTAACAAAGGAACGCCACAGGGTGCGGTGATTTCGCCTACACTCTTCAACATAGCCACGATTGGACTAGCCAAAAAACTCCAAGAAATTCCTGACATTCGTCTTTCTCTATACGCAGATGATATAACGATATGAAAAACCAAGGGCAACTTGGGAGAGAAGAAGGAGAAGCTTCAACGGGCAGCCACTATAAAAGGAAATTATACCCAACAAAGAGGACTCCAGTGCTCGGCGGAGAAATCAGAACTCATTCGCCTCACAAAAAACAACAAAAAAAGAACTGACCCGATACTCAAACCCGAGATCAGGCTGGAAGGGAAAATTATTGCTGAGAGGTCAATAGTAAGAGTGTTGGGGATATGGCTGCAGTCGAATGTCAGATGTTTCCACAATTTAAACACGATCAAAAAAAAGAACGCAACAGATTAAGCGGATGATAGCCCGTGTGGCTCATAATCGGGCAGGGATGGGGGAACAAGACAACCTTAGACTGGTGAAAAACTTGGTGATTAGCAGACTAATGTACTTCCTACCTTACCATACCATGAATAGGGAGGAAGAAGAAAAAGCTGATCAAATAATGAGGATGGTATATAAGACAGCCCTGAGGCTGCCACACAACACTTCAAATGAGAAGATTCCATATAGCCCTCGGCCTACATAATACATTTCATGAGCTGGCTGAGGCCAAACTCATAGCGCAGAAGAGTGAATTGGCGCAAACGACAGTCGGCAGAGCTCTTCTTCAAAGTGTCGACCTTGGAGAATGCATACAAGTATACCAAAATGCCAAGGATAGACCCTGCCAGATTAGAGATTTGTGTGGGGTATCACCAATGCCACAAAACATGGATCCGACATTACACGCAGGAAGAAGAAATGCTAGAGCAGAATACATAGCCAAAGCGACAAAATACTTGGACACTGCGAGATTTGCGGATACTTCACCATGTCGCGCCAAAGCAAAGAATATGGTGGCCGTTGTCATAAACCATAAAGGTGAGATCACGGCCTATGCTTCGGTTTCCCGAGCAACCATTATACAAGCCGAAGACATAGCCATCGTCTTAGCTATAAGAGAAGGCATAAAGCGCAATGCTCTCAGATTCTCAGGCCGCATGTAGGAACTATCAGAGGGGACAAAACGGCGTGAGGGCACACCAGATACTTACCGAAATCAGAAGAGAACTTAACGTCAGGTATAGTCAAATGATAGCATGGGCTCCGGGACACGAGGGCGTTACTGGGTACCTCCATGCAGATGAGGTGGCTCGATGTTTCAATAATTGCCGAGCTGCCCATGGCAACATCGTGGAGGACCCAACACCCATCGATCCAAGTTATAAAGGAATCTTGCAATACTACAGGGAATTGAGAAAGCTCTACCCATCACAGCATAGGAACCTTTCAGCCATGGACTCAGTGACGTTACGCATGCTCCGAACGGACACATATACAAACCTCCATACACTGCACATATACTACCAAACAGCATACAAGGCCCGTGGTGTGGGAGCACACCGCCACTCTTCCCCATCACATGGGAATGCACGGCTCACACCGAAGAGCAAGAAGAGAATAACACGAGGCTGAGGTGGGAGGCATTGCTATCCAGCTCCGCCCTTGGGGATCAGCCCAGGCTGGTTCGGAGGGCAGAATGATGGCGAGGGCCAGCGGTGCCTTGAAATAGGGGCCCGACCACACGGCGTTACCCCGTTTTAGGAGCAACGAAGTCCTTTCTGCAAATAAAGCTTTCTTCTTCTCTCTTCTTGCATAGCAGAAAGCAGCCCACAGCGCCTCACTGCGGAAAGGCTGTAAACCCAGTGGCACGCTTTCCGCGCTGTCGGAGAGATGGCGCAACGCTCCTGGATGGAGACGGAAATTCCAGCCAAAGATGAAGAACGGGGTTTCCACCGCATACCTGCAGCAAGTGCAACAGAATAAGCTTTACAGGGGCAATATTTCTGTTTGCCAGGGCGCAAGAATTTTGGAAAACTTGCCGTATAATCGCACATCGGGCTCTCGGTCATTCCCAAACGAAAGGAATATGAGTTTGTGAATGCTACTCCCAGCCAGTGGGTGCGAGGAGACCATCGAGCACCTATTGTGTACTTGCCCCCACTACGATGTGCAACGCCTCTCTCTGCAGGAAACTTTACACCAACTAGACTTACGACCTTTCACCGAGTCGAAGATACTCGGACCGTAGCCACACCCGTCACTGGCACGAAAAGCGAATCGCGCATTACTGCAATACTTGAGGTACACCGGTTTAAGAGACCGTTTATAGTGTCCCTGTGCATAGTGTCCCTCCCACACGTACTCTGTGCTTACTCTCTCCCTTTCTTCTTCTTTCTATTCCCCTTTCCCCCACCCCCAGTGTAGGGTAGCAAACCGGATACTCTTCTGGTTGACCTCCCTACCTTTCCTGTCCTTGCTTTCTCTCTCTCTCTCTCTTGCCGTATACTTCAGTACATATATGCCTCTATTGGATTTCAAGTGAAATAAGTCAATAGATGCTCGCGTAAATTCTGAAAGGTATTCCGGATAAATTTTGTAGTTGTTATTTCATAGCATTTTCTTTATTTTGGCGTAAGATAGGAAGGTTCATATCTCGCCTTCTTTGGGGACTCTTTATTATCTTATTATGCAGCTTGGGTACTCCCACCCAAATACGTGGGAAAGGACAAATAGATTTTATCGTCAACATTACTGCAACAAATTTGATTAGGTTTGTTGCCCTTAAAAAAAGTAAAATCCAGCGACTGTGGTCGAGAATTTTTCACTTAGGGAATCAATGTTTTCATAAATATTGTCGAAAGTCACAAAATTTTAAGAAAACAATACTTTGTAACTTAGCAAGGAAAAAGGATATCACAAATATATATACTACACTTAGTAGTAAATCTAAAGCAGACAAAATTGATACATTATACATGGCTTTAAATATGCTACTAATATGTTAGTAGGACTATTGTAAACCTGTTGTAAACAATTTGCCACGTAAGATCAATGTTGGCATATGAGATTAGTCCACTCTAACCGATGCGGTTCACAGAGCTGCATTATCTGTTCTTAGAGCAGAGCTATGAATTGTAAACTTCGTGCCTCTATTTTTTTCGAGCTTACCAATGTTTGTTTAAAATTTTCATTTAAAAATATTCAGACAATAAGTTAAAACTCCGTTTTGAATCAGCCACTAGAAATTAAGTTCCGGACTCAAGTGCAACACGTTTCAATAAATTCGGCCTAGTGCTTATCTGAGAAAAGCATTTCTGAGTTTTACATGTATTCTAATGGACGGCATCGGAGTTGGGCCCTAGCTAAAGCATCCTCTTAAGAAGAGCGCTCGACGGTTGGTTCAAACCTCGACTCGAAGCACAAGACCCTGATACTCTAACTGCTTTGCCTCGATCGCTCGTCAATGCAAGCTAAGGCTTCCATTCGTGTCGTGGGTGAGAGCACTTGGGAGCACGCGCGAATGCGCCAGTTTCAATTCAGCCGCAGACTCCGGGATGAAACGCGATTGTCATAGTCATAGACATCAAGGACTTGTACTACTCCTTGCCTCAAGATGATGTATGCATTGAAGTCGGCCATTGCATAGACAAATATGGCGTGCTTAGGTTTCAGAATGCATGTGGTATCAACGTCGACAAGTTTTTAGAGCTTTTAAGGTTTTATATGCTTTCCACTTTCGTTTCAATGGAGGATAAGCTTTTTATACAGAAGAAAGGTGTGTGCATCGGTTCATGTATAGCCCCTGTCCTTAGCGACATTTTATTAGCCAGCTATGACTGCAATCTTGTAACGAAGCTTAGCCAGACAAGCACTGTAAAAGTGATGCGATACGTCGATGACTTTCTAATTTTTTACAATACTAACGCCACTGACGCGCAGCCTGCTGCTGCTATAATATTTGACTTGTTCCGCACAGTTCTAGATTCTTTCGAATTGACCACGGAGCATCCGTCAGACAACAAACTCCGTTTCTTAGACTTGGAGCTAACGTTCTCAAGCAATCATGTATGTTGGAGTTACGCTCCTCGGTCTCATAAGCACCTTCTTCCTTTTTCGTCCGCGCACTCAAAGATAGTCAAGCGCGGTATAGCAAGTTCCTGCATGAAGGCGGCCCTCATCCGGTCATGTGACCACCAAGTGGATGTAAGCTTCGAAAAGCAAGTAGCCAGACTGAAGCTCGCAGGGTTCTCGGTACCACTTTTGACCAGCATCGCCGAAAGCCTCGTAGCGAACCTTAAAGGAAAGCAGTCGGCAGCTGCCCTGTCCGAGAATCGCTCACGGCAAGTGGTTGCGGTTATACCATATGTTCACCAGGTTGCGCACAACCTCAAAAAAGTTGTCAGTAGGGCAGGTGTCAGGTTGCTGTTTACTGCCAAAAATAAGTTAGGTAGCCTGTGCCACCAAGTTAATAAGGTAAGCAATAACAACAAAAGAAGTTGTAAAAAACAGCACAGACAGAGGTTTGTTGCTGACTGTGG
This sequence comes from Dermacentor albipictus, assembly GCF_038994185.2. NCBI lineage: Eukaryota > Metazoa > Arthropoda > Arachnida > Ixodida > Ixodidae > Dermacentor > Dermacentor albipictus. Next base: position 140,273 of record NW_027225599.1, read on the forward strand.
TGACTGTGTGGTTTACAAGATCCCTCTTTCATGCAAGCGTTTTTATATCGGCCAAACGGGGCGTTGCATCAACGACCGCATGCGTGAGCACTTCAACAAATTTCAAAAACGGGCAAAAGATAGTCAGTTGTCGCTACATTGCAATGAATGCGGCTGCAAGCCATCCTTTGAAGGTGTAACATATTTGTCAAAATATCGTGATGACCGCGCACGCCTTATATCCGAAGCCTTCCACATTCATGTTAGTGGTGATGCATGTGTAAGCCTCCCGTCCATTTCTCTCCTTCCAAAGGAGATTGCCTTCTTATCACAATAATTGCATTCCCCCTGCGCATGCCCTATCCTGTAGATTCTGTAGTTTCAGATAGCGGCGGAGCATATATATGCTGACTGACGGAATAAACACACTTTGGTTGTTAGACAGCGCCGTTGTCTGTGTCCCTTCACTCGTCCTGTCGTTTAGCGCTGTTTTTATTGCTCGGAATCATGAACCAACCAGCCCAAATGCGTACTCTTTTGCAGTCATAGTCTCGCCAACCTCTTTCGAGTGCGTCACGTCGCATATCAACATATTGCTTGCAAAAACAGTGAGAAATTGCCAGTTTTTCCAATTCTTCCCTCCTGGCCACACACACACACACACACGCACACGCACACACGCACACGCGCACGCGCGCACACACACGCGCGCACACGCACACGCGCGCGCGTGCACACTCACTCACTCACTCACTCACTCACTCACTCACTCACTCACTCACTCACTCACTCACTCACTCACTCACTCACTCACTCACTCACTCACTCACTCACTCACTCACTCACTCACTCACTCACTCACTCACTCACTCACTCACTCACTCACTCACTCACTCACTCACTCACTCACTCAAGCGCGTGTGTGTGCTGTGTGTGTGCTGCACATGTCTGTTCCGCAAAGCACATTCTCTCACTGCGTGACTCGTTCAGGATCCCAGTCCCCCTTCTATTCAATTGCTGCCAACACTCTGGTAGGCCTCGGCAAGGTACATCCCGACACTAATGTAGTTTTCACTCCAAATCAGTGGTTAGATGATATGCTAAACACAGGTCTCCCTCCGCACTGTCAACGATACGATATATATTTCCACCGGCCAAGCTAGAAACTGAAAACAGCCAGCTGTCATGACTCTAGGCGAGCTATGTTCATGTACCGCCAAGGGCGAGACTGTCTGCCCATTAGATGTAGACGCTTCACAGCCATCCCGAGTCGTGGGGTGTGCCCTTTCTGTGGTGGTCATGAGGACACCGTCCATATTTTTTTCTCAGTGTTTGATTTCCGTAGCTCTCATTCAAAGTATAGCCAGTCTCTTTGGCCTCACAGGTGTTCCGCTTCAACCTCTCTGTTTCTTGCACCCACTGCCTAAGCAGGCGATCAACCAGTTTGTGCTTGTCCTTGTCGAGTGCTCATGCGAATTTCGGTTAGCACGCTGTGATGCTGTTTTCGGGGGACGGGCGGAGAGTCGACATGAAGTGCTTCCTAAAGCCCGAAAGGAGTTCCGGTCCCGCTTCAGCCGCGGACGTCGCCGCTTAGGCGAGAAGTTTCCCTTAGCGTCGGCTCGCCCTGCCGTGATCTTTAGTGAGTCTGGAGGGAGTCTGGAGGAAAACTTTCCATCAAGCTGTATAGCATGCATTCAGTGCCGCCTGATTTGGCCATGTGTGCCAGTGGATCCACGTGTATTTTTTTTCTGCCTTCGTGGAATCTAGAGGCAGAACCGTTTATGGCACAATCGACTGCGGTCGCGTTGTGACGGGGACGGCTTCTGCGGCCTCCATGGTTGTTTGCCTTGACGTCTTTTGTGTTGAGGTAATCCCAGGGTCTGTTGGGCTAGTGTCCCTGACTACGGAAAAGGTTGTTTGTTTGTTGAGCACAGAAGTTCGGTACGTGCTGCTCCACAGCGAACCCCTTGTCCGGGAAGGACCGCTGGCCCGAACCAAAGCCTCCTCACCCTGTCAACTCGGGTAGTAGGGTGTGCCGGCGTCAATATGTGGAATGATTCTCGGTTGATGAATACATCTAGGCTCTGGGACGCAGCGCCTACGGGTTCTAGGTCATCCTCTCATGTGACAACTGAACTTTGACGATGTAGAAGCTTAAAGTGCGGTTTACATCTTTATCAGAAAATGAAAAACAAAAACGTATAGGATCGAGGATGCGAATCCTCCAATACCAGGGGTTTCGTGCGAAGATGTTGATCAACTTAAGAATTGTCCGTGGCGGATGGAACAATTCTATTCCTTGGACTGATCTTCACGCTGAGGCGGACATTACTTGGATGCAAAATTGAAATGCGATTTCAATTACTAACCAAAAGTTCACTAGTCATGTTTTCAACTAATTACCTCATGGCACATATAGAAATTTACAAATTGTACAAGGTGAGACAGCGAAGCATATACACTGTAAATCTGTTGAGGACGCCATTTTCGAGATATGCGCCAGGAAACTTGCGGAAAGAATGTACCTGTTGTTCCCCTTACTTTGTTAAACGAAACATCATTTTAGGCGATGCAGCACGGTAGTAATTGGACCACGATTGTGTCGGTTCGCAAACTTCGGGAATTAGTATATTAATACAGGTTTCATGTTCTGGATTTCTTCCATGCGGCCTACACGGCAACAATTTGTAAACTGCAATATGTGCCATAAAGTAATTGCTTGGCACGCGTAATAGGTAAATTTTGACTAAGCAGTTGTTTGTGCCTTTCGATTTCTCGGGCAAGTATATCTGCCTCTTGATATATATGTATATATATATATATATATATATATATATATATATATATATATATATATATATATATATATATATATGTATATATATATATATATATATATATATATATGTGTATATATATATATATATATATATATATATATATATATATGTATATATATATATATATATATATATATATGTATAATGCTGTTTCTCGAAGCGTCATGCTACGTGGCCGAAAGTGCTGGGTAGTGTGTGCGAACACACGTCCGCATCTCATGCCACACCAAGCGCACTTCGCTCGAGGGACGTGCTCATAAGACGCTCCGACTACTACGCCATTTCGACGAAAGCGAAGCTTTTGTTCTAGTTCACCCAGGACACTCGACTAGTTGAAGGACGCAGGTAAATACTGCGGCATTGAATAGTCATGGTCGTCACTGTAGGGCGATGGCGCTGGTACAGTCAAGTTCATCACTTGATCGCAGTTTCGACCTTTGTTGAGGTGGTTCACGGTTCCGCCGGAGTATTGCTGAAGTTTTCCGGTGCACTCTCCGTAAGCGCTGTTGGTCAACGTATCACTTATGAATACGTGGTAATCTGTGGGCACGGAAAAAAAAAGAAAGAGACGTTTTTCAGGCCGTGAAAGTGTCGCACTGTTTTTGGCTACTCATCGTATGTTGTGCTGGGTGTGGAGCAGAGATTTAAAGCAGTTGCGTCAAACAGAAAGAATGGGTAGAAGAAAAACGAGCGAAAAGAGAAAGACGAAGATAATTTTTTTTATATCAGGGACACACGGAATAAGAACGGGAGACTTCACATGACAAGATCATAATTAGGCGATCGCACTTGAAGGCAAATCACATCATTCTTCGAGTGCATCTTCATCGACCAAGGCAACCAAAAGACAATCAATCTAAAGAAAGTATAGCGCAAAGAAATTTTTGTTTTTACTGAACTCTCATATTGCTTAAGATGAGGTTGATACAATTTTGGTTAGAAAAGGTGGACTGGAAAGGATGCCCCAAGTCCTTCGCCCTTTTCGCAGGTGGCGTTGGCGAACACTCCCAACGCTAGGTATATGTGATGTACACAAATACACAGAGAGTAAATGAATTTGTGGAACGTAGTACGCTTTACACGGAAGTTCCTAGTTCGAATCCCACGGCTCCTCTGCACCGGCGGAACTTTCGTTTATTGGCCTTTTCCCAATTTTTTGTTCCAGAATTCAATAAAAAATGCCAACCTTTCTTTTGCTTCATGGTCTCCTGGCATCTTATGTTTTCAAAAAGAGGACACGAAACTAAAATCCCGGCGACTCGCTTTTACTTGGTTGTCGACGTACCAGCGTCAGCAGCAACAATAATTTACTAACAAATACCATTGTACTTTGTGACCTGTCAGCTTCTGGCGTTTCTGGCACGTTTTATTACACGACGTGGTCGGACAAAGGCCCACGTGATGTCGCCACCAACGCTGCTGCCATTTGGTGTACCGCTGTTCCCTGCACAGCAATGTGTTATGAACAATGCTGTGACTAAAATTTAACTTTCTTTCGCCAACCCCTACGCCCGTCGTTGGGCGGCCATTGTTACTATTTACCTCTCACGGCACCATCAGGCCATCTTTTTCGTAGGAGTCCGGCGAAAATCACGCTATTTTAAACGAACAGCCGGGATTTCATGCCCGGTCTGGAATGTGAGTGCAGGTCGTTTGGTCGTTGTTCCGTCATCGTACTCATGACGTCATTGGAGCTATCATTGTCATCGGGCCAGCTATCAGTGGCCTGGGTGGAGTTTCAGGAATTTCGTGTGTGTTTTTGGAATTCCTACCTTTGCGGCCAAGTCATTTTGGCGTAGACCAGGTTCCCGGCCTATGCATCTAAGAGGTGGTATATCTCGCAACGGTCAAACGTACCTCCGCAAGGTATTTTTACGCGCGATGCTTTACAGGAAGTAATGAAGGTACTCACAAGATTTTCCTTGACTGGGTTGCTCGATAACGAAGCATTCCCAATAGTAAACAAAACGCATCTTTACCGGCAAAGGCCCGCCACTTTCACCTAACGTAAAAGAAAAAGAAAAGATATTAGCCCAACGTGTTTATTCAGACACATGGAAAAGGCACTGGAATATTTTACTATCGCAATAAGAAAACGCTCGCGATCTGTGGACAATGCCGCCGTGAACACGAAGGCAAAATATTATTTTGCTGCACGGAGCAGGTAAGTCGCAGTCTCGCGTATAAAACAGTGCTCGTTCTCTTGCGAGTCTTGGAAGGCCACTTGTAACATGCTGACCCCATGACGTCATGAACAAGCGCGCAACAGCCGATAAGCGCTAACCACTGTGCAAGTTCTTTCATGACCACGTGCTACACCCCAGCGACGACTAGCGCAGTCGCGCGCACACCTAGAATTTACAAACAGGGAAGCGACGGTCGTTTACAGGACCCACAAGCCCAGTCCACCGCCAGATTGCCACGGCAGTTCTGTAACACGTCAACCTTGAACTGCAACCAGTGAGCGCACCTATGGAAGGTTGAGAAGAAAGAAAACCGACGGAAGTAATCTCACGACGAATGCTGACACGCATGCGATTAGCATTTGAAGCACTGTAACGCTACGTCATGTCTACGCTGCCGACACGCGCAATGCATGAGGCTCGTACGGCTGCCGAGCCCTAAAGACACATGTGACGTTGGAAGGCCTGTTTTATTTATTTTATTTTTATTGAGAACATACTGCAGGTCCAGTGAAGGGCCCTGGCAGGAGGAGCACAACGACTACAAGATCAAAAAGTACAAGGAAAGATATGAACAATAACATCAATTCACATAACGGCCTGTTCTAAGGAATCAATGTAAACGAGCGAAGATAATGGCAGCTGATTCCGCTGGGTTATAGTACGCGGCAAAAAAGAAAATTTGAAGCTTTTTGTTCTGGCACAGTAAGGTGTTAGCGTTCCAGTGTGCCTGTTTCATGTTGACCTGGACGCTATCGGTTTAAGATGCAAATCAGGTGCCATATACAATTTGTTATTTTTCAGTAGAAAGATGAATTTTAACATTTGTGTTCTGCGCCGAGCTTCTAAGGACTTAATGTTATGGTGAAGCATTAGAGTAGATAGGGAGTCTGCGGAACAATAGTTGGGCAATATAAACTGAACAGCTTTGCGTTGAACTCTTTCAAGCGCATTAATATTAATTTTTGTGTGAGAATCCCATACAATGCACGCATACTCAAATTTTTGTCTAATTAGTGTGTTATATGCTAACAGTTTAACATTAGAAGGAGCTCTGAAATCATCATCAAGAGCGGAGGGCACGAGATCGGCGCTCGAACACCAGCATCTTGTTCTCCCTGCGTACTGTTCCGAGCTACCGCCTGTTTGATGGACTCGTCCAGTGAACCTCATTACACTAGTTTTAACTTATGTCGAAGAAAACAGAGATTACGAAAAGAAGAAGAGCATACGGTTTCAATATGTTTGTTTCAGCTAAGGTTTTTCGTTATTGTTGCTCCAAGGTATTTATATTCTTTGACCTCTGAAAGACGAAGAGTGGGAATAATATATGAAAAGGAATGACTGTTTCTTTTGTTAGTGATCCGCATAAATACTTCCGCATTGTTCCGAATTGATACTTTTCTCTTGCGACTTTCTCCAGTAAATTATTGTTACTAAAATTGGCATTGTTATTATTATCATTATTAGATCCTTTCCATCAAAAGGATTCTTTGAATTTTTTCTTCTTTCTTTCGTTTCATTCAAGGCAAATTTGGTAGAAAATTGCCTAGGGAGACGTGGTAAAAGGCCGAAGAAATGCCTTACTCGTCATTGACACCCTGGCAGCACATTATTAGGCCATAGAGGGCTTAAAAATGAAAACAAGGAAGGGAATCCATTGCATGACGTCGGTGGGCAAATAAGAGAAGCGGCAGTACAAGACAAAATTGTAAAAAGTAATATCACACACTAAATAAAGTACAATGTTTGGAATCTCAGATGTCGTGATAACTTTCGCATTTTTCAGCTAGCTGTTTTTTTTATTTTTCAAATTTTATTTACGTGAAGTTCCACACTCCAGTAAATGTAATAACATTGGCTACTGATTTAGCCTGTCTTGTACGCGTAAAGCTAATTGTTGGTCTACGTAGTTGGCGCATTTTCAAGGTTTCTATAGTAAGCTGAGGCGTAGTTCGTACTGGGTTTGTTTCACATAATAGGTATTGCAGCACAGTGACGTATTTATGCCATAACGACGTAGTATCTGCAACGATAGTTTGTATTTTTATAACCAGCGCAATTAATTGCAGCCTTTAAGATATGGCCGCTTGCTTTTGCAGAGTAAAGTGTTTGAAATTGGGACGCGTTGCGCTCTTTTGTTAAATTAGCAGAACATTCGGGTTTGTGTCAGTGGTTGGTTAGCCATACCAAGGACTGGTATGCTGGGAAAGAATACACTATAGCATGGTAAACGTGAAGATGAACCTTCGATAGAACGTAATGTCTTAGTCTACTAAGATGGAACGTAAAGTCTTAGTCTTAGAAATACATATTTTTATCGTATCAGTATGAGGGGACGAAGAGCTGTGTCAGTGAAAATGAACTCATCATAATTTTATTGTTGTCGACGGCTGAATCAAGATCCTCTCGTTGTACATCGATATGAATGGAATGTTTGTTGCTCCTTTAGGTTTGAGCAGGTACTTTCATTTAGCTATGTTTAACTTAACGTTTTTTTTATTGATATGATATAAGGAGATGTTGGCGCGCAACTTAGGCGCCGGCTACTCCTTATCTCTTGGGTGGTTCCGTCATACATCATTCAGGGTTCACGGTTACATATCAAATAATCTTTTCACACAAGCACCAGGACTTATAAAGCAACGTTTCCACAGGAAGACTATGGCAAATGTCTCCACACCTATGTAGTCGAAAGTCTCAAAAGTACAAACGGTACTGTCGCCTAATAACACATTGTCTAGTCAGCGGGTGGTATATACATCGTGTAAATATATTAGCACATACAGTCACAACAGAGCAGTCAACATAACATAATTCCCAAGCAGATGGATATATATTTGAGTGACATTGAAATGAACAGAACAATGAAAGCACTAATAACGTCCAACGATGCCGCTGTCTTCAAAAAAGTTTTTAGTGCTTTTAAAGCGCTCTTCTGCAAGGCCGTTGTTGGCCAAGGGACCAAAAGTTTCCTTAAACTGAAAGGTCTGCGGTCTAATTTACTTAGCGCTGATTTATGTCGGCATCTTGGTGTGTCGTGATGTGGGCAATCTAGAAGTAGGTGATATATATCATCATCTACATATCCACAATCACATTCGGGGGTTTCCGCTCGGCCAATTCTGTGTAAGAAATGCTTTGTGTAGGCAGTGCCTAGCTTTAATCGATGAACAAGCGTTTCCATAGTTCTATCTAATGACAATGAAAATTTGAATTCAATAAATGGATCAATATGATATAAGTCAGAGCTCTTAGAATTCTGGTCAAACCAAGTGTTTCTAGACATGTTGAAAGACGTTGTCCTTATAATGCAGCGCAATTCATTCTTTGATATTGGTATCGGAGTCGTATCATCTTTCAGGTGCGCTTGTCGTGCTGCTTCATCGGCTGCTGTGTTGCAATGTTGCAATGCTCTGGTATGCACTGGAATGCTATTGCATGTTTCGCTTCACTTGCCTTTGTGAGGTTTTTAGGTGTTTCATATATTATACTGTCGCTGAATGTTTTCCCCTTTGTGCTGCAGAGTGATGTTAGAGCCGCCTGTGAATCGCTGAAAATTACCCATTTTTGCGCTTCTGTTACTGACAATATAAATTTTACCGCACATAGGATTGCGAATAGTTCAGCCGTTGTGGACGAAGTCGCACGAGATAACTTAAATGATTCTTGTTTCTTGAGGTGCGGTATAATGAATGATGAAGTTGAAGAGGTTGCTGTACTGGAGCCGTCTGTATAGACGTGTGTGTATCTTGAATACCGCATATATATCTGGTATAGTGCTAGTTGTTGAGCAGCTTGAATGAACATGTCTCTTTTGCTGAACATCTCTTCTACTGACAATTCAATTTTTGGAACTGTAAGCAGCCATGGAGGATATTCGATGTCTGAGTTCCAAAATTCATTTCCTGGCAATATGTGAAGATTTTTTGAATTTCTGTATGAACATAACTTCTATCTCTTTTCATTAGGTCTAGAGCCAATGGGTGGTTTTTATGCTGGGTTTGAAGAAGGAAATAATGCCGGCATGTTTCTGTAGTTCGCATAACTGTTGTCGCATTTGCCCATACATTTAGGATATTCATTCGCGCGATTGTTGCATTATAGTGTTTAAATACGTCTGGAGCTGCTAAAAATACGTTTGTGTCGTCAGCATACAATATTATTTTTTATGCTCTTCAATACTTCCAATAGCGTTTATGGAGAGCAAGAATAGGAGAGGTCCAAGAATGGATCCTTTTGGGGACATCATAATAAATTATGCTTGAGAATGCCTGTTATTTATTGTAGCTTATTTCTGTCTTGATGGTAATGATTGTTTATAAGTTGGCACGTGGTACCGAGCAAGCCACAATAAGAATGTTTCCGAAGAAGAAGAAGAAGTCCCTCCGAGCGGCCGCTGCTTCTTCGGTGAGATATTATTTTCTGTTTTCTTCGAAGAATCAGTGCTGTGTTGAGACTTCACTGTTGTCCAGGGAGAACACACATCCCGTGGGATTCCTGTGTGCTAAAAATCAGGCACAATATCGCGTGGTTTGGCTGCGCTCCGCAGCGCATCTACGCCTGCCACGACGGTGGGCAGCAAAGAACACCGGCACGAGCCATATGTCCGACAGCGCGTTCCTAGGCGCATGAGTGCCGCAGAATCGGCGTCGTACTCCGAAGTGCCTCAACACGCGCCCAATGTCATCAAGCCGGCGACGCTAGTTTTCAACGCTGCCCTACCTTCAAGCGCACCTTCAGTGAACATGGCTGAGACAGGCGAAAGTCAAGCCAAGAAACCACGGGTTGACGACGACAAGACATCTACCTATGAGCTAAGTGATGATGAAGACATAGACTGCGATGAAACGCCGTTCTCCTTGGTAACATATAAAAAGAAGCGGCCTGAGGGAATTCCAGTTGTTTTTCGACCCTCACAGGAAGGACGCAACTTCTGGCAAGTGAATCCAAACCGCGCTGCGTCGGAAATTGTCACCGCGGCAAAGGAAAAAGTACAGTCATTCCGCGTGAATAGAGATGGAAGTTTTTCTGTCAACGTTACTTCAGTCTCATCTGCAAGACATCTGCTGTCGATGAGCCAAGTGGCTGGTTTGGGAGTCAAACCATTCATTCCGGTATCTTATACCAAGAATGTTGGCAAGATACGCCATGTGCCAGTTGAGTATACAGAAGAACAACTGGTTGACTTCCTGAAGGATTTTGGCGTGACATCTGCCCGTCGTCAGGCACGCTACAATCGCCAAGAAGACGGAGCGGTAGAATCACGCCCTCTGAGAACTGTCATTCTCCATTTCAGAGAAGACAAACCAATGCCGCAACGAGTGCATTTAGGTTTCACGAGTCATCCCGTAGAAGAATATCACGGCCCTGCTCTGAGATGCTACAACTGCCAGAGATTTGGACATTTATCGAAGAACTGTCGCAGTCCACGTCGCTGCAAGATATGCTCCGAAGACCACGACCATTCAGAGTGCAAGTCTGTGTGTCAGCCAAAATGTGCCAACTGTGGCGGAAACCATACAGCTTCCTTCTCCGGGTGCCCTCAGAGCAGAGCTGCCTCAAGGTTGCGCAGACATGAGTTGAAATACGGAAGGCTACCTCCTCGTAATGCGCCACCACCCAACCTTGATGCTGTAAGATGCGCGCCTCCAACCGCCAACAGAGAACAAGAACAAGTGGTCAACATGAACTATTCTGCAGCTCTAAAGCACTCAGGTCGACAACGCTCTGACAGCGAGCGACACGATCCACCACCAGAGAACACTACTCATCTTGCCCAGGCTTCGAGTGACCTTCGCCGACCTTCTAAACAACGCCCTCTGCCAGTGACACGGCAACCTCACCTAACATCTGAACAACTACCTCAACATTCGTCTCAACCACACCTGTCACCCCAGCGACCATCTCAGTCCGCTCTTCAGCGACCTGCTTCGAGCCCACATGGAGCTTCAGCGTCGTTTGGTGATTACGCGTCTTTACCCGTGGCACAGATGATCCTGCCCATGCTATTCGCAGCTCTGCGTGCAATCCTCAGCGCCATTCCACACGCAAACAACCTTCCAGAGGTAAAAGCACTGCTTTCTATGGAATCGTTGGTGCTTCCACAACCACCAACAGCTCCACTGCAGGCCTACAATGAATAATCGCTATAACAATGTTTTCATATTTCAGTGGAATGCTAATAGCCTTCGAAATAAGTCAGCTGATTTCCGCAAACTACTAGCTCAACATAACTTTCCTGTATTATGTATACAGGAGGCAGGCGTACGAGATGACTTTCGTCTTTCGAACTATGTTATATATAAATCATCGCGCATTGCTGGAAGTAGCAGAGCGATGTTATGCGTGAGAAAAGACCTACCGTCCTATTTAATACAGTCGAGCGATATAAATATACCGGAGTTCGTAGCATGCAAGATATCTTTTAGAAATACAAGCGTCACAGTGATTAGTCTTTATCTGCAATGTTCTAGCAAAATATCAGTAGACAGCTTGGTGAACGTGTTTGGTATCGCGAACTCACATGTGATGGTTTGTGGAGACTTCAACGCACATAACGTCATATGGGGTAGTGAATATAACGATTCCCGTGGAAGCATCATAGAGTCTGCCGCAGAAAAAAGTAATCTTATCGTGTTAAATGACAGCTCTCCAACGTTCTTGCGGGGGTTTCGTTACTCAAGCTGTATAGATGTCACACTCTGCTCACAAGACCTTCTTGATGGCGTTGAATGGTCAACAGACATAGAAACGCACGGCAGTGATCATTTTCCGATCCTGGTAAAACATCGCCTCATACGGAGTGAGGGGACCCGGCGCTACTCAAAATATACTAATTGGCAAAGTTTTCGGCACCAGTTAAGTAACTCATTGGGTGAAAACCCGAACTTTCAAAGTTTTGCAAATATATTGTGTGAGTCGTACAAGGTCTGCACAAAGCAAGTCATTGTTCCGAATGAATACGCTGCAGTCGACGGGGAATATGAATGCCTAAGGGCAATTCGAAGACGCGCAGAACGGGCTTACCGCCGCAGTGGAAAACTAGATGACTACAAGATGGCACAGAAAATTCAGTCAAATTCGCGCAGACGCTTACAAAAATTAGGAACGAGAAGATGGCGAGAATACTGCACGTCGTTGTCTCCGTTTACTCCAGTTCCCAGAATATGGTCCGTTGTGCGATCTTTTACTGCTCCAGTTACCCAGAGCCATCCCTTCCGAGCCCTTGCCGTAGCTCGAAGCACTCCGGAAACATTTGTTGCTGACGAATTCTGTCAACTTATATCCAGACCGGGAATTTCATATACTTGCCTACAATTCGCAAGTTCAACAACACTAGCAGACCAGAAGGTTCGTGCATGCTTTATGTCACAACATCCTCAACTTGACTGTGAGTTTAGTTTAAATGAATTGAAAATTGCTCTTTCGTCATGCCGTACAAAGAAAACCGCAGGCCCAGATGGTGTTACGTATGTGATGCTAAAGAACCTAGGTCCAGTAGGAAATATGACTCTATTGGAGATATTTAATGATATCTGGTTAAAAGAGACCCTCCCGGATTCATGGAAATTAGCTCGGGTAATTCCAGTGCTAAAACCAGGAAAGACCCCACTTTGCCTTGACTCCTACCGACCCGTCAGTCTCACAAGCTGCTTTTCCAAACTAATGGAGAAGAAGATAGACAGTCGATTGCAATGGTGGTGTGAACACACAAATGTGTTTTCCGACCACATGACCGGATTTCGACAAAATCGAGGTACAATGGATGCAGTATTAGACATTGCCACATGCGTCGAACATGAACGAAGTTGCGGAAATGTGACAATAGCAGTATTCTTAGACATTCAAAGAGCATTCGACACTGTAAGTCACATACACGTCCTTGCTGGTATGTTAGAGCTTGGCCTACACGGTCGAACGCTGCGCTGGGTATCAAATTTCTTGAAAGATAGAAAAATATTTATGGAAACAATTGAAGGAGAAAGTAATTATCACAGCATCACGCAGGGCGTTCCGCAGGGCAGCGTTCTCAGTCCGTTTTTATTCAACTGTGTCATGGCAGCCTTGCCACAAAAACTACCGTCTGGTCTACAGTATTCCCTGTACGCAGATGACATCTGCATATGGGCCTCTGGATCTCATATACAAGACATTCAAAGAACGCTGCAAGAGGGTCTTGATAGTATCGACACCTTTTTAAAAGAAAGAGGCATGAGTCTTTCATACGCAAAGACAGCCGTACTTCCTTTCACTAGACGACAGCTGAATAATTTCCAACTTACGCTTAACGGGCAAAGTTTGATGTTTGTGAAAGAGCATAAATTTCTTGGAGTTATTCTTGACCGCCAGCTAACATGGGCATCACACATCCGCGCAATTGAAAAGCAGACCAACGCAGTAATAAACGTACTTCGGCGACTCGCTGGCACAACGTGGGGAGGATCAGTCTCTTCGCTACTACAAGTTCATAATGCACTCATAAAACAAAAAATTGCTTACTCGGCCCCTATTCTCCATGGATTATCGCAAACTTCCGAGGAACGTCTTCAACGTTTACTAGCAAGGGGGCTACGAGTGTGTCTTGGGGTTCCGCAGGCTACCTCGAGTTCTTTAGTAATTGCTGAAGCTCGTCACCCTCCATTTCCAGTCATACGAACCGTTGAAACATGCCGACATATTTATCGCATCTTAACACAACATGAGAAGCATCCATTAAACCTCGCGCTCACCGAAAGAAACAAAAGCAAAATTCACGATGTTGTTCGAGAACATAGAGCATTGTTACGAAGATTTGAATTATGCAAAGTGGATGTTAGTTACCCTCCCTGGATGTTAACATGCCCTAAAATAGAATTATCGGTTGACGGGATTATATCAAAGAGAGACATGTTCATAGTAGCCGCACAGCAACTAGCACTCTTCCAAATTTACTCATTATATCCCCAGTACATCCACGTTTATACAGATGGTTCGTGTCATAAAAATTCTTCGACTTCAGCATTCGTCATTCCACATTTAGCGCTAGAGCAAACATTCAAATTATCCCGGGAGACATCTTCCACCATGGCAGAACTATTTGCAATCCTGTGTGCTTTGCGTTTCATAACATCAGAAAAACATTCGCAAAAATGGGTTATCTTTAGCGATTCGCAAGCCGCCCTCACATTACTACAGAGCAATAAGAAAAATTCTTTGAACACTTCGCTATTGTATGAGACGCTCAAAGAACTTACTAAAGCAAACGCAATGAACCACGTAATTGCATTTCAATGGATACCTGGGCACTGCAATATTCCCGGTAATACTGCAGCGGACGCAGCTGCGAATCGAGCGCACAATAACGCAGAGACGACCAATCTTCCCCTCTTGCGTAGTGAAGTCCGTCTGATCCTGAGACAGATTTCTTGTCGCCTCAGTAAAACTACCTGGTTTGACCAACAAACTAAAAACTCGGAATTATACTCTATAGACCCTTGTATAAACTTATCAATGCCGGAAACTCTAAGAGACAACAGAAAATTTGAAACATTGGTACACCGACTGCGTCTTGGTACTGCATTTACGAAACACTTCTTGTGCAGAATAAAACGTGCCTCTAGTCCGCAGTGTTCTTGTGGCCACCCAGACGAAGATGTGCATCATCTTCTCCTCGAATGCACGAAATACGCTACACAAAGAACGGTACTGGAAGCTAATTTGTGTATATTAGACAGAAGACCATTCACTCTTAAAAAGATACTTGGCCCATGGCCAACTGCGGGCCTTCAAAAAAGAGCACTTCTTGCTTTGAAAAAGTTTTTGGAGGACACCAACATTTTGGGAAAATATTAGGTACCCGATATTCGAATACGCTAAATGAGTTACATAAATGTTGTTCATGGTCCATAATTGGTTTATGTGATGATCGCAACTTTTACGCGATATGTATGATTCTGTTTTGTACTTGCAGTGTATTACATGTGCTGTGTGCTTTGGCTGTTCAAAACATCTGTCTTTATATATGTGTACGTGGACTGAACTAATGCACAGAACTTTGCGACTCATGTACTGTTGGACCGTATAGTTTTTATCCACAAAGTGTTCTACTGAGTGTTATATTTTGTGTCACTATTCACCCTTTTTACCTAAATTTGTTTCGTTTGCCAAGTGACAAGGAGTAGCCGGTGCCACCATAAAGGCGCCAACCTCTCCTAACATTTCACTTCAATAAAAAAAAAAGAATGTTTCCGTAAAATTAGGTCACGTGTGCTCTCAAACGCCTTCGTGATATCTTGAAATATGCCTAGTGCACAATTTTGTTTTAATGTTGTCTACACTCTGTTTCTTGACACTAATGGTGTGTCTGTAGACTAGTTCTTCCAGAATACATAATGCTCCTTTGCGACCACTCGGTGCTCGGTTACAAAGCACTGTAATCCTGTCATTTATAATCTGTTCATCTATGTTTGCAAATACAGAAAGTACGGACAATGGCTCATAGTGCACTTTTGATGGAATTGTAGTTTATGCAGCTATTTCGTATCATAAATGATTAGGCTTAACCAGCCTTCGATATTTGATGCCACATAGCATCATATGTTTCCTGTGCCTAAGCCTATAGTCGTATACAAGTTTAGAAAAAAGGGGAGGCCCCGCCCATATGAGTGAAGCGCGACAGCCGATTGCCTCCGCGACTAAAATAGTCCCGCTCGAAAAATCGTGCACCTGAAACGTGCAATCTCGGTATAAATGAAGACTTATGTATTTTGATGACTGGTTTAGTAGAGCTCTCATGTGCTACTGCACATGCCGGATAGCAACAGAAAAATAACCCCGTGCCTTCTACAACGCCGCCCGTCGTCTGCTCTTTAGCTTCAGTGCAAGTGACAAAAGTAGAAATAGCAGCTCTGCATGGCTTTTGTGCTTGTTCGCATGTACATGGCGTATCTACTACTCGTTTTCCAAGTTTAAAATGAATCAGTTGCTATTTAAAAGTATTTACATAAAACAATGCATTTATCGCTGAAGCACACAGCTAAAGCGAGTTGGCCCAGTTCGAAGCGCGGGCGGCCACCTTCTTCGTCTGCGGGGTCACCGGCCGTCCGGCTCATGACGTCAGTGCATAGTGCGCGCCCATTGGAGGATGCTCGTGTGTGCATCCTCGTCAGAGGAGTAAACGCCCCCTTTTTTTTCTAAAATTAGATCCGACTATAGACAGCCTTTCGTACCCTAAGCCTCATCACGCAAAAGATATGGCGGCAAATAACGGCACATGACGTCATCACCCGTATTTAGTTGTTTCCGGCACATTGACATTGTCATATCGATAGGGCGACACTAGCTAAGCGTTACGCTCAAGTTTTAAATAAAATAATTTTAAATGACGGATCAAAAGCACTCCTGTAAGCAATGCCACTGGAGCATGCAGACCTTTTCAAACAGCGGAAGTCACAAAAGCATCATGCGAAAAGAATAAGCAAATTCATGTGGAGAAAAAATGTTTCAATACTCACGGCTGTTGAAGTAGACATTGAACTCACTCATGAGAAGATATATTTTGGCAGAGTCCTCTCTGAAACCAGTGTATTTGGGGAGGCAAGCTGATTATTGACAAAAAAAAATGATTGGTGTTCATCTAGCTAGCTGATACAGAATAAGGAATCGCCATTGACTAATTGCCAAAGTTATTTTTTAGATATATAGATTTTTATTCTATGAGTATTTACATAGTATTCTCTTTATCTTGACCAAGGGATAAAAAATTGCATTTTCCATTGTTCTTTTACGTGGATATGTTGTCCGAGGTACCTGACTACCTGATACCGAGGTGAACTGATTGGTTGTCTCTGCTAATGGCGTATCTCATCGTCTTATTGAACGTTTACTTTTCATGAAATTCATGAAGGTTTCTTATAAACAAACTTTCTGGTATTGAGCGTAACCGTCATTCAATCACAAATGAGGATTTTCTGAACACCAGCAACAGCTTAGGTAACCCGACTGGGCTATCATTGCTACAGCCTTTTCCTATAGTGTTATTGCCCCGTAACCCTACAGGGTTACGTTCGAAAAATAACTAAATTATTTAAAGAAATTGTAATTTCTTTAATTCAATTAGTAAGTACAAGTAATTTTCCCCTCTGTTGTCCTTGGTGTCATTGCTTGTTTGCTTCTTGTTATATGATTAATAAAAATCGGGCTCCTCTTTTAACCCCTTTTCTTCTCGTTTATTACATAACGAGGGTCTCGAATACGGCAACATTGATGGCTTCAGCTAGCATGTGTGGGTTTATTGACCAGTTGCCTTCACCCAAAAAGGTCACGTACTCGTGACGCCTGCGGCAGAAATGATGTTCCCCATCCGCCGCCAAGGTTTGTGATGGCGCTGGCTATGACACCCAGGGTTAGTTCTATTAGTAAAAACATAAATACCCAAGAAAGTGGATGGGAAAACAGCGCCAGCGGTAGCTCAAGTGGTTAGAGCATCGCACGCGTAATGCGAAGACGTGGGATCGTTCCCCACCTGCGGCAAGTGGTTTCTTCATCTACTTTCATTGCACTTAATTCATAATTTCTTTAATTCAATTAGTAAGTACAAGTAATTTCAAAAGTAAATGTTCTAAACGCCCCTATTTCCAGATAGTGACTATTCGATACGAAGAGCGAATCAAATAGAACACTATGCCTCGTTTATTCGAAAGTTTCAAATGGTCGCGCGCCTGTTGTGAGTATTTATTTATTTGTTTGTTTGTCTAAAAAACCATCCGTGCTGTTGCATTACCGGAGGGGAGGGGGGCATTGTGGCAACCTTTAGCCAAAAAATAAAGTGAGACCAATTTTAGAAAAAACAAGGATATAAGCAATCAACCACATTAAGCAATATGTTTCATATAATGCGAGGCAGCTATAGTAAAAGAAACGTTATCAACCATTTGGCAACACACTCATATATGAATACCTTAAAAAGAGAGCACGTGACAAATAATCGCGAATGAACACCGATCGCGCTAAGTTAGCGGATAGATGGAATTAAGCAGTTCATTGGCAAGAAACAGTAATATTCATCTTGAAACAGGGAGAAAGATTAAACAGTCGCACAGACGAAATGAAACCAATTCTGAATAATGCGGCAATTAGATATAATAAAACATAAACTATAAAACAGAGAGAAATACTTATAGGCTGGTTATCAGGTTTTGCAATGTGGTACCAAAATAATTGTGTACATCCCTTTGCCAAATGTATCCTTGCCAATCCGCGCCTTGAATGCGCATATTTTTTGGGCTGTATGTCGTGGTTTTCATGGTGCTCCTGACACTCCAGACCTCTCGATGGCCAGTGCATAGTAATTGTCAGTACACAGTCATGTCAGGAGCTTTGTCACACCCTCAGTCGCTTTCAAGGGCGTAAAAGTTTTCACAGTGTAGAAGCGTTAATTTTATACTCCAGGGCGTTGGAACATTTTGCATATACCAGAGGAACTCCTTTAAACAGCCTGTAGCCAGCATGGTGGTGGCAGGCATCGTGGTCCGTATACATTTGACGAAGGCTGCAAACTTTTTAAAAGCCCGTTTTTATCTTACCGTGTGGTATTGTCCGCCGTCGTGTACTTGACTTCGTAGGTGGCGTTAGTGCGACGTTTAGCTAAACCGACGGTATCATCTTCTGGACCTTCAACTCTCTTAAACGTCACGCAGAACTTCTGTGGCTCCGATTCTGAAGTAGCTTCCAGGCGAAAAGACTCGAAGTTGTGCATCGCCTAAATAGATCGAGCGGTGAAACAGGGAAAGTTCGGGACGGAAAACAACAACAACAACGAAAGGGGGCAATGGGGCGAGAATAAAATGACAAAGGTATGTTAAGGTGAGACGGAAAGACGGTGTCAATGAAAATGTTTGTCCCTGCATGCGAAGCCCAGTGTATACGTTCCAGGGTGGCCAGCCGCGCTGCCCTTACAGAAGCCGGAATTGGCCTAACCATGGCTTCCCGAAGAACAGCACGGCACTATGCGCCTGCTATACACGCACCTATTTCAAGGTAAAACTGGAGAGTAACATTTGTTTGGGCTGTATTAATTATTGATTCTAATACATCACCCTGTCACACGAACAATGATAATACGCTTGGTAAGCCAGAAAAGGCACAAGAGTGAAACATGGGGGATGACGCTGCTTTGAAGTTCAAGCCCCAGTATGCAGTGACGTCACGGATTTCGTCGGCGTTTATTGGTCACGCCTATTTGTACTTTCATCAGAGAGCACAAAATTGATTGCATTCTAAAGGAGCCAGAGAGTGGACGTGGAAAGTTTGAATATCTTTTAGCGAAACCACAATCATCCGAAATGCAGACGGTAATTTTGAAACCAGAACCTCGAAACTAAGTGCCGGCACTGCTTTCCGGCGCGAAATTTGATGAAAGAAACTTTTACCTGCATTTTGTCGTATATTATTCAACCGATTACCGCGAAGTTGGCGAAAATTGAGTTATTAAAGCATGCTTTATCAATGTAAACTGATTTATTGAGTCTTTTATGTGTCGTATTAGAATATGTCATGGTACTATTCATTCATTCATTCATTCATTCAACCTTAAGGGACCTAATGCATTACATAAGGGGGGGGGGTGCAACAAATTCGAACAGCTACAAAAAGAGAGAGAAATACAAAAAAGAAGAAAGCGGAGCATATACACAGTACCAACGAGGCGATAAATTAATATTAAAAAGACAAGTGGGGTATTTATGTGGTTATGCTGACATTATCGAATCTATTCGAGCGGTTAGCTCAATCTTCACGGTCGCTGTTGAGGCAGACATACTCACGTCCCTGTAACGACAGCCATTTGTGCATTCCTCTGCTTCTCCCATCCACTTATGAAGAACCGCCGCCGCAACAAGGATTTTTAGCAGGAGTGTTCCCCTTTTTCTCATCTGCATCGTGGAATTCAAGCAACGAATTTTCGGCAATCGCTCTGTTCATGTACAAAAGTGCATACCCCAGAAGAAAAATAGGGCATGAAATAAACGTGGCTATTTTGAGGCCTGGATGGTGGCACCAAATGTTTAATATAGTCGAAACATCTTTTGTAAAAAAAATCAATCATGGTTTTAGCAGCATTCAGTGATGAAAGAAAGTAGTTGTTAGAATAAACGCACCAAAAATGGAAGTGCACGGGAATACACACGTACGTCGAAATGGCAGAGGAAAGTGGTCTGATGGGAACGGCGCAGAAGGATAGGGATAGATGGATGGATGGATGGATGGATGGATGAATGGATGGATGCTATGTGCGTCCCTTTTGAAACGTGGCAGTGCCTTGCGCCAACAAGCGCTATATTTCTTATTTTGCTGAATATCTTACATTGCAATTTTGTTTCGAACGGACAATGAATGCCCTTAATTGGACAATCGAAGGGTTGCTACCTGGGCGAGTCAGTACATATACATTATTACTTACAGTGCGAATAATTCAAACACGTTTGGTTGAGGGACTAAATGTTGTGCGGGTGTACGCATGCATGAGTTTTCTTTCTTTTATAATTGTTCGTAAGCAATAAACTTTTAGTCGTGAGTCAGCGCTCGTGTTACGCCTTTCTTGTTTGTCCGTGTTTGATTTGTTCGCGCTGTATTTGCAATATACCAATAATAAACATTCAAACAGTCGAAGCTTCGCCAAAAAAGTGTTCTAATATTGTTTGGAAGGCCCAAATAAAGAGAAACATACAATACATCGATAATTTCTCGGCTCATTTGCCAATGTACCTGAGGGATTCATTACCGAGTTACCAAGTCGCAGGCTTGATGCTTCGTAAGCTGTGAAATATCGTTATTTTCGAATAATGTGTTAGCAAATGCTTGGACAAAAATTGCACAAACTTGCTTATATTATATGCAGTAGATGACGTGTATTTCTGTTTTTTTTGTATTTAATATGGGCTCACAATATGGACACTTGCACACACTAAAAAGTGTTCAATACAGATTCTTGTTGATAGTGGTCTGAGTGCTGTAAAAATCACACTGAGTGACAACTTTAAACTGCATTATACCTTTGGCCATGATGTCAAATCAAGGGTGTGCGAAATCAACTAAACGCTGCAAAGCTTCAAGGTCGAAATTAGCAAGGTTTTTCGTTTAGAAATAATTTAGAAGGCCGACTTCCCTCGCTATCCATTCGACATCAGAGGGGGCTCACACTCTCCCTACGTCCAGCTTGGTTTCATTTATTTGAAAAAAAAACACAAGAAGCACGTCTGCTTTCACGAACAGCTCTAGAAGCACATTTATATTACAGCAGCATCCGAACAATCACATGCTGAAACGAAACAACGAGGAACGAAATAGAGCAACCCGCCCTGCCCTGTTGGTGTAGCAGTTATGGCACTGCCGGAGGGCGCGGGTTCGAATCCCCTGACGCGGCGGCAGCATTTTGATGAGGGTAAAGTGCAATAGACGCCCGGCCCAACTCGCATTCGGGGCAACTTCAAGAACCCCGGCGGTCCAAATTAATCCGAATCCCCTTACTACGCCATTCCTCACAGTCAAATGTGTGATTTTGGAATGTAAAACCCGAGAACCTATTATTATTTTTTAAATGGTGTGAGTATACTTACATTCGAGTGCGACAGGATAGCGGACTTCAATGGCGACGCAAAGATAGTCGTGCTTTAGAAAGATGTCAGGCGTAGGTATTCTGGCGGCTCAAGCGTGTGGGGCCCATCGTTTGAGCGGCGCCTTTTAAAGGCACAGAAGGCCCCGCATACGCAGACGACGCAGACGACGCAGAAGGATTGATTGCGTTTTCGTTTAGACAGAACAGGAAGGACGCAGGTTTAATAATTTAATTTTACGACAGACATGTCTTCCTACAGCACCTACGCATCAGTGAATTTGCTGTACGTATGGGAATGAAGAACTTTTAGATATCTTTATTATTTTTCAAGTTTAACCTACTAAAGCGAATGTTCCTTTTTTTCGTTCTTTCTTACTTTTTATTATTTTCCGAGCGCAGATTCGTTGCCAACCCGTTGTCTACAGTTCAGCTTTGCAGCGTTCGTAAGCGCTCGAATTGACGGTACAAAAGCAGCTGCGAACTTTACAGTTCTTCTAATTTTTTGTTGTCACTGCATTATCTGCATGCAGACGACGTATTTCCGGCTCACATGCACCGCCGTCTGTAATACGATCCGCAGCATGTCCTAGCGCTGTGACGCCAGCTGAACGCGCTCGTGGAACGTTTAACAAGCACGGCCCACAAAGCTATGACGAAGATGAGCCAACTGAGATAACGCCAACTGCGAGACCGGCAACAGCTGCAAATAAATCAACTGCGAAAACGGGCGCTTGTCGTCAGGCGAGGACGACACGTCCCAATGGAGGCGCCTAGATGGAACGTCAGGCTCAGATGGAACGTCTTGGCTTGTTAAGCATGAGAGCTCTTATCCAACACCGCTCAGAAACCAAAAGCCACACCATGCACAGGGTCCGCGTCAAAGAAGCCCACGGGGCCAAAAGTTACGTCGGAGTCCCCACGTCGCTATTAGTTCGATCATAATTTTGGGACGTAAAACTCTAGAATGTTTTTAACTTGATGATTTTCAAGGAGGTGTCACGTTATAGGGAGTACGCATTCAGTATGGTTTACACCTAGACAGGAGAGCTCCGTTAACAGTCCAGTCTAGAGATTGCAACTCACTTTAGGTATAAAGATTACAAGACTAGCCTTTATTAATTGGTTATTTGTGAAACCTGTGCGATTGAAATTTGCAGCTAGCGCAAAACAGATACCATTTTCCGATCGGAGTTTTCTTTGTCTTTATCTTTTATTATTCTACACAACCGCGTCTCGAGATCTAGGGCTCGTGACAACAAATAATAGAGGCTGACAGATTGTTATTGCCCTAAAGAGCTAGTAATCACCACAGAAACAAATATCCCATGCAGTAACTCTAGGATAAAGGAGAAAGTAGGAAGTTTTGTATTAGTCCTTTCAAGCAGTAGTTATTTTCCTTTTTTCCCCTTTTCTCTGCAATCGTTTCATCCACTTTCCCCTCCCTTGGCAGACTAGCATGTCGGCGGTCGTACGAATGTTGCAAAAATTCTCCGCCTTCCAATAAAGAGCATCTTTCTTCTTGTCTAACAGATAATAGTTCTTCTGCATAGACCGTTTTATTAAGGTCGCCGCCATTTTGCGATCACAGCGCCGTCTACCGTCCGGCGCCATGATGGTATGTGGTATCGCGCTGGAGGGTGCCCGGCGAACGTGCTGCTTGACGACGAGTGGCAAGCTTTTCGCGCTTTCCCGAGAGATATCAATAAGTTGTTTGGACTGGAAAACTTCCTAGCATGTCGTCACTAAGCTTTTAGCATCGATGTAGCCGCAATATTGAACGGCGATGGGCCTAGAGGCGCTCCCCCAGCTCTGCCCACGATCGAAATAGGAGGAAAAACAAGTCTGAACATTGTCGCGTAACCTATACCTGTAACGTGTTATTATTGTATGTCTAGCCTTGAACTCTGTTATTGTTAAAGGCTAGACACAGGCGACAACAATCAGAGGTGTCTCCATGTGTCGTCTGTGTGCCGCACCAGCGTGCATTCCAATCCAGGTAACTGCGAAGCCTCGAGTAAACACGTTATGCGAGCTTTCGTGGTCCTAAAGTTTTCGCCGTACGATTTCCGAAATATCGTTTATCTGGCACTCCGGGCTTCAAGCTTTACAGTATAAAGAACCGTAAAATAACTCGATCGACAAGGCTGTTAACACAAGTGAAGTGAGTTGATGATAGTGGCTGTGAATGTGCAACGATCAACCAGACGCACGCGACGCGTTGAAAGATTACGCGCACTCTTAGGTCTCCAATGGTGCTTGTGCGTGCAAAGGCAGCTCGCCCACTCGACTGAGCTGAAAAACGAACTACTATTCGCAACGGCAACTTTATGTTCTTCAGTAATACAGCAGCGCGATGAGCGTCGTTGACGGCTTGCCGGCGAGATTCTGAAGCACGGGAGAGCCCGTGTGAACTAGGGCCGGCCCGCACACGGCAGGCATGTCTTTGGTTACAGATCGGAAGAGTACGCAAATCCATTTCTTAGTCGGCGCGTGCTGTTTTCATTAGACGTCCTCGGTCAACTTCCGCCAGAACGTTGGTTGCCAAGCATCATAATCTTAGAACACGTTGGACCAGTTCCGAGTTCGTCGCCGAACGCTCACTGGGAACAGAACCTTCCGAACATACACACGATGGCTTCAAGTACTTTCTGTTTTTTGCTGACAATACAGAGCGGACACTTAGCCGCTATCGCGGAGGCGGTGTCCACGAAGTCGCCGCGACTGAGGATGCACTTATCGCAAGAGAAGAACTTCACATTGTCCTAGTTGATGTTTACTGCGTATCATATTGACCGCAACAGCATACATATCATATCGACCGCAACAGCATACCGCCCGTGCTGTTTATGTGTTCCCTCCCTCTGTCCCCGTCTTTTATTTGCGGTCAATATGATATGCACTTATCGCATGCTTCCGAAAGTTATTATTTTTTTTTTGCAGCCGAATGCAGCAGAGTGGTAGCCCGTCGACCTTGAGTCATCTGACGTCGCAGAAGTCCTAGACAGAACACCTTAGAATTGCACTCATCTGCAATGAAACCGCTACTTTTCCAAGCTACCCCTAAGAGAAAGCGGAATCCGCACATACCAGTGCGAGGAGGAGAGGAGCGCGGTACGCTGGTTCGAGGCTACGCTCCTCCTCGCTGATAAAACGGTCTATACAGGGACGCTAAGAGGCACGAGCGCAGAGAGAGAGAGAGAGAGAGAGAGAGAGAGAGAGAGAGAAGGGAATACGGAAAGGCAGGAAGGTTAACCAGACTGAGTCCAGTTTGCTACCATACACGTGGGCAGGGTAGCATCCTACACCTAAGCTCTCTCTCTCTCTCTCTCTCTCTCTCTCTCTCTTTTCAAACGAGCGCAGGGTGCCTTGCTGTGGCAAGGCTGTAAGCCCTGTGTCACCCTTTCCACGCTCTCATGCAGATGGCGCAACACTCCTGAACGGCGTGAACGACGACGGAGATTCTAGCCGAAGAAAAAGAAAGGTGTTTCCACCGCATACGCTGTTGATGTGCTACAGAATTTCATTTACAGCCGTGATGCTGCTAGTTCGCCGGGATGCAAGACTTTTGGGAAACTTGATGTGTACCTCAGTGTACATTTGCCTCTACTTGGTTTAAAGATGAAATCTGTCAACAGATGCTCGCGTAAATTCTGATAGGTATACCGGGTAAATAGTATCATTGTGTTACTACGTTGCATATCTTTTTGCTTGTTCCAGGCACATGGCGGCAGGCGGGAAGGTTCTTGTCTCTCCTCCTTTTAGGCCTCTTTGTTACGAGGAAGCTTTACCTTGGGAGTCCTATCTAGCTACGTGGCAAATGAGAAACATATTTTCTTGCGAACACCACTACACCAAGTTCGGTTAGGTTTGTTGCACCTAATGGAAAAAGTAAAATGCAGTGACTGCTGGTAGTGAATTTTTTATTTAGGCTGTCGATGTTTTCACAGATATTGTCGAAAGTTGCAAATTTTCAGAGAACAAAACTATCAAGTCTGCAATTTTGTATATCGGCAATAAAGAAGGATATCACGAATATTTAAACTGCACCTAAGAGTACATCTTTGTAGGCAATGGACAGTAAGCTGATCGGCCTATAATTTTGCAAGTCTTTGGCGTCACCTTTCTTATGGATTAAGAATATGTTGGCGTTCTTCCAATATTCCGGTACGCCCGAGGTCATGAGACATTGCATATACAGGGTACCCGGTTTTCTAGAACGATCTACCCACCACCCTTCAACAAATCTGCTGTTACCTGATCCTCCCCAGCTGCCTTCCCCCTTTGCATAGCTCGCGAGGCTTTGTTTCCTTCTCTCGGCATTACTTGTGGGATGTCAAATTCCTCTAGACTACTCCCTCTTCCATTACGTCGTGGGTGCCACTGGTACTGTATAAATCTCTATAGAACTCCTCAGCCACTTGAACTATCTTATCCATATCAGTAATGATATTGCCGGATTTGTCTCTTAACGCATACATCTGATTCTTGCCTGTTCTTAGTTTCTTCTTCACTGTTTTTAGGCTTCCTCCTTTCCTGAGAGCATGCTTAATTCTATCCATACTATACTTCTTTATACCAGCTATCTTACGTTTGTTGATTAACTTCGAAAGTTCTGCCGTAAGGTTAGAGGCTTTCATACATTGGCGTTTCTTGATCAGATCTTTCGTCTCCTGCGATAGCTTACTGGTATCCTGTCTAACGGAGTTACCACCGACTTCTATTGCACACTCCTTAATGATGCCCAGAAGATTGTTGTTCATTGCTTCAACACTAAGATCCTCTTCCTGAGTCAAAGCCGAATACATGTTCTGCAGCTTGATCCTGCATTCCTCCGCTTTCCGTCTTACCGCTAACTCATTGATCGGCTTCTTATGTACGTACCAGTTTTTTGCACTCCTTCCTCAAGTCTATGCAAATTCTAGATCTTACCATCCTATGGTCACTGCAGCACACCTTGCCGAGCTCGTCCCCATCTTGTAAGATGCCAGGGTTAGCGCTGAGTATAAGGTCTATTTTGTTTCTAGTCTCGCCATTCGGGCTCCCCCACGTCCACTTTCGGTCATCCCGTTAGCGGAAGAACGTATTCATTATCCGCAAAATATTACGTTCTGCAAACTCTACTAATGACTCTCCCCGTGAGCCCCGGGTAACGTCTCCTGCGGGGATTTAGTCAGCGCCAATGACAGTGATGAAATATGTGGGTCACTAACCGAAGATGACACATGTTTATTGTGATAATCTATTGAAGTAGGCTGTCGACGACAAAATGCTACTTCAAGCAATAAAATAAAGATTGGATCAGCTCATTCTGCCGCTGTTTGTTGTTATTCAGTCTTTCGGGTAATTCAACCGAGCCTTCCGGTCCTCTAAGGGTCGGATTAACGGTAGTTGATCATAGTGTTTTCTACGAAATCATGAACCTGTACATTTATACGGAGTTCACAGGTACGTTCGGTCCAACTAAACAACGCCATTAGAGAAGAGAAAAAAAACCCACAAAGTTGAAGGTATTGGACGCCCATTGTCGC
The DNA here is from genome assembly GCF_038994185.2 of Dermacentor albipictus. NCBI lineage: Eukaryota > Metazoa > Arthropoda > Arachnida > Ixodida > Ixodidae > Dermacentor > Dermacentor albipictus. The sequence continues at coordinate 167,397 of NW_027225599.1, forward strand.
GTCATCTGAAGACGTAGGCGGAGGACCCTGCAGTCTAGCCATCATTTTTCACACGTATCGTCGGCCGACGCATTTCCTGCGACCACATTGCGCCGAGGAAAGGAAACCTACATCGCGGTGTGGGAAGACGCTTAACGAGCTTCGCTACTCTCAGTATAGTGTCTACAGCAAAGAGCTGCTGAGCCAAGCGCTACCTTAGTAGTGTTCTATATACACAGGGCGCTCCGTACCTTCGTCGTGCAACCTTCCCAACGGCATAACCGTTCTGTGCGTGGAAGATCGACGATGCCAGGACCACCCGTTACTTACGCGAGATTGATGAAGTCCGGCGATTATGGCGACCGAGCTGGCCGACAGCAAAAACGGGAGCCGCAGTTGAGCACCTTCTCCGCCAGCGCCCTCTATTAGGCGAGCTCTCCTAATTATTTATTTCGCGTTTTATAGTTTCTTGCTTCTGCACATATGGCTGCTAAAAAGGCGTCTTGCTTGACTTTTGTTTCTTTTCTTTTTATTTATTTGAAACAGGAACCATTCTTCGTTGGCTTCCACGGACAGGCTTTGCGGCCTCATACTTTACTTTTACTTGCCACAGTCTTTGTATTTTGTTACAAGGATGCCTCTTGCTGGCATTGTTTTATGTGTTACCATTTCTGCCGTGAGCCTCTTCAATGCAGAATAGTCTTCGCCTATGTTATGGCCCCGCATCTTGTGTCATCCGCTTTTACCCTTTCGCGTTTCGTCTGTTTCTTCGGCCGATGTACGTTCCTCCTTCAGTCGCCATGTTGGATGAGAAGTGCGGCTTTATTTTAAACGAACACTTGTACCGTTGCATCTATGGTGTTGAATATCACGAGCGAACCGAATGAGCCCCATCGGTTTCTTGGTATAATAATCTTGCAGCATGTGCCTCCCTGTACTAAACGCAACTGTGACTGCGTATCGGTCCCGCATCATCTGTCGTCTGCTTTAACCGAATCGTTTTACGTCTGTTCACTTCTTCGGACGCTATCCACTCCATTTTCCTTCGCCATGTCTCGGCTTCTCTCGGATCAGGCCGGCCAGTCTTGTTTCGAAGGGCGCACTTCTTTCGTCGTCTTTGTTTGTTTGAGTGTTGCGTTCGCTTCCGCCTTTGTATCAAGTCGTGAGCGTTTGCCCCAAGGGCTGCACACCTTCCAGAAGCCCCCATAAGCGTACGACAACACCGCCTTGGCGCGGTGTCCACAAAGGGTGCTGGAAGCCGAAGCAAGATGGATTCTCTTGGGCGGACGTGCTTATCGGCGGAGGCTCACGGCCGAGAAAAAAAAATGGCGGCCACTGCACGACCCGCTATCTCAGCCGAGTAAGAAGCCAAGCGAAGCCTAAGCTGTCGTGGCTGCGATTTAGGTCAGAGAATGAAATTAGGAACAAAACGAGAATGGTTCGTGCGGGCTGTAAACGATATCACGACAGTGCGCTTGTTTTTTGTTTGTTTTCAGGTGCTGGCATTCCTTCTTGCTTAATGTTTTATTCATTACTCTCAGTACGACACACCAACGCTCCCATCATGCTGCGGGTTGTGTATCTATATCTCCCTCTCAGACGAAAGGAAGGGGAAGTTCAGAGAAAACGACCAATATATCACACGTTTCATGCCGCACAGCAAGCTTTCAAAAAGAAAGAAAGAAAACCAAGAAAATACGAACAAATAAGAAATTGCATGTATACCTAAGATACTGCAAGATTCCGGTACGGTTAGTCCCCATTCGGTCAAGTGGTCTTTGAAGGGGGGGTGGGGGTGGAGAAGGCAGTCGCCATGGGGTGGGGGGGATGCGAGAAAGCAGAACACATTCTATGTGAACTTCAAAGACGTGCAATAAAGCTCCTCGAGGATCATCCCTTAAACGTGGAAAAGCTGCTTGGGTTGGGAAGGGTTGGGAAGTGAGTTGTGTGCAGTGTGAGTCGTAGTGGTTCGGAAAAGGCGCACCGTATCGGGCGCTGAGTGAACTTGGTTTTCCAAACCTGGTGTTGTTATTTGTACTGCGAAGTGTTTCAGACCATGTGGTGGTTGATAGGTGGCGTTCAGGCGGATCACATTTTCAGCAAAGTTTCGCAAGGCTATGTCCGCCGGCTGCAAGCAACGCCCATCGTCATCTTCTTGCATCCTCTATTCATTGAACAGTTTATTGTTCAATGTTTATCATCACTCAAATTTGCACGGCGTTTACTTTGTTGCGACGTTTGCAGGCACTGATTGTCAGTTTTCGCCACGATAAATTCGAAGTGGGCGTCGTATGCGGTGATGCCACTTAAATAAAAAAGAAAATTAGATTCCGTCGCAACACCAAACGTGGCACCATCTACCGCGGCTACGGTGAAGAAACCGTCTTCACCGTATAGCCAAGACCGTGGCCACGACAGATAGTGGGCCGTCACCGCAAAGGACACCGATTTCGAATTTATCGTGGACGAAAGTACTAAGCAGGGGTGCTATGCAGGATGCGTCGAGTTTGGCGAAACTCGGGATCTTCACGAGCTCTGGCGACACCCCAAGATGAAAGCACGAATGGTACCGAGACACAGTTTATCTTTCGACAAGCCTCCAGTTTCATTGGTTTATCTAGATTCACTCTGGCTGGCTATCATTCCTTGGGCGTTGCCTTCTGGGCGGTCGACAAACTGGGGCTCACGTGATCATACCGTCGGTGCATGGTCGTGCCTTCTTTCACTTGTTTGTCGTTCCACCGAGTGCATTACATGCAGAAGCAAGTTGTAAAACAAATGCATTTAGTACAATATTATTAGTTACTTTAACGTGGTTTAGAAGCATTTTGAAGCTTACGAGATGTGCACTGAATGCGTCTTAGACTAATTTGTAATTTAGTACGCTTCGCATTATACCACGAGGGAGCGCTGTAGTGGCGTCATCACATCCATTTACCGGGCAAGCATGGCGGCTAAGCATCAGAGAGGCCCAGTGTAAACAAACCCGTACAACGAGCTTGCAGTGCGCGACGTAGTGATCAAGCTCGACGAAGGCCACTATTTCTTGGATAGTTCTGTTCCTCCGTAGGCAATCTTCCCGTGCACCCGGTAAGACTGCCAATAGCTTCGGCGATTTTACAGATCGCAACGCGCACCTACTGTTCACGGCGAAGTGCTGAAAAAACAACTTGTCCGGTGCTGCTTCTGCGAGTGCGCTGAGTTCCTCCACTCTGCGTGACTGCGAGCGTCACGAACATTACATAGTGTGGGCAAAAGGTAGACATCCTATATAGCTACGATGCGACGAGGTGGTACCGACGATGGATCTCGCTACCAACACAGTGAAGGAGACTTCGACAAACTGCAGATAAGTATATTTCAACTGTTTCATATTTAGCATAATAAGAGTGCACGGATTAAGTCACTTTCCTAGTAACGAACTGAATGTCCAGCAGTTTAAAGAAGGCAGTGATAACCAATGAGTGTTCGTACTTTTACGTGCAAGTGGGCCCGCGAAAATATGGAATAGATTAAGGTAACCTTCACTAACTTGGCGAGGCAACAGAAATTCATGAGTGACATTAAGCTAGAAAATTTATGGAAGAGTATCTTTATCCAAGTGAAATATCAATAGCAAGTACTGATATAAAGCAGGAAACTTATACAAACATTTCATGGGTTGAACAGCACATGGAAGGCATTACCGAATCGTGATCGCCACGTTACCGATATCCTTGAAAAAAGTCTAGAATCATTGCATTCCACCGGTTATGCAATATGGGACATAAACCTGGAGGTTAACAAAGAAACTTGAGATGTCAAGGACTGTGTAGAAAGCGAAGTAACAAAAATTGTTGCAGATAGCATTAAGGCAGGAAGACAGTGGCGTAGTAAACCGTGGCAACTGATATGCTAGTTGAGATTAAAAAAGAAAGGAATCGGCAGGCAGGCCATGCACGTATTCGATCACTTGTTGCCAATTCATATCAGGTGATTGCATAAGCATTACAGAATGAATGTCAAGGAGAGAGAACTACAGCCAACGCTGGTAGAAAATTGCGTAATGGGACAAGAATATGATGTTTGTAGGCATAGGATGCAATCAGCTTGTATAAGACGGGATTGTAGGGTGAGGCATTTGTTTTGCAGCGAACAAAAATAGGTTTGTGGTGCTGACAGTAGAGACTTGTGAAGGCGCAGGGCCACCTCAGCTGCTGGCACACTAATCAACATGACAATTGGCTGTGAAAAAGAAAACCCCAGTTTTGAAAAATAAAGCAATGTTGTCCCAACGCATTGTTTTACTAAGCATACTACGCTAGAGGCTTCCACATTTAAGGGCACTTAGTACTAATAGTGCAACGAGCATTTTTCTTTGTAAATAATGGTTTGTATGTGGCTGATTCATTCCAATACACTTTTTTGCAGCAAAACATTCTGCTGCTGGAGCCACTCAACCGCCTGGTGGCAGTAGGCGAGCGCCAGGCACGTGCTCTTGAGAGTGTGGCAAAGGTCCAGAGGGCTGCTCCGCAACAGTAGTATCGGTGCCCTCACTGCTCTCCTGTCGAGCCCACAGAAGGCACCTTATAAAGGAGCTTTGAGTTTAATATTTCGTTTATTATTCAAGAACATGAATAAAATTATTGCAGTAAACATTGTGCTGTGCATATTAGGAGACTTATAACATGCACTTTGTGTCCCTTCAAAACAGGCAAAAACGTAAGACAACCTGTGCCACTCTTGGACCATGTAAATAAAAAATACACTAATGCAGCATACACGTCATCATGCTGTTTGTTCTTTCTATGTGCAAGAATACAGTGCGTGTTCATTAGCCACAAGATGAACGGTGTGTGTAATTCACAATGAAGAAAGGAAACAGCAGGAGCTTAATAATGCTATCACCTATAGACTGTGCATATGACTGCAACACTCCCCGATTCAAATGTGCCATTACATGCATGTTCGATACCACATATTCTTTAACATTGTCTTATAATTGCATGTACCATATTTCACACATCTTAAGCCCTTGCATAGCACACTTCTGATGTATCCATTTCATAGGCCAAATAATTGTACACTTTGTCCTTTTGTGTTGTATGAAAAGCAGCATCCTTTACAGTCGGATAAAACTTCAGAAGACAGGAGAGGCCCCACCCAGATGACCAAAGCGCAGCAGCCGATTGCCTACACGTCTAAAGAAATAGTCTCTCTCCAATGAGCAATATTAGTCTGTCTGGCGGCACAATATCAGTCTCGAGTGCGTGCCCATTGGTGCAGGCTTGTGTCCACCTGCCTTAAAGTGCAGATTCCGCAGCCTCCTAAAGTTGTATCCGACTATAGAAACACGTAATGCCTTGCACCAGTTGCATAGACTTCTGCAATTTGATAGCACACAATGATCAGGAGCAGAAATCTATAAAGGCATCCAAGCAAAGCTGGCTGACCACACTTCCATTATGAGGGGCTGAAAAAGGTCTCGCCAAATATTCCCATGACGTCCTTGAAAAAGAGGTGGTGTTTGGCACTTCTTTAGAATCAAAAACAGATTACACTGAATGTTGTGTAGCACGTCAAAACAAACTGAGCTTGGTTATTTGCACAGCATGTAATGGAAGGTCGAGCTTCACATAGGAAACAAACTGCTCTGTCCAGTACAATTTTGAGGCCGGTATGGCACCTATTATGGCACCGGTATGGCACCTATTATGTCAACAGTGTCTATATACAAATTACACTTTTCACAGGCCATTGATTTCACCATTATTTTTGTGTGATGGTTCTTTCAATCAGCGCTTGTATTACATGAGCAGTTGGATTTGAAAGCAAAGCTTTGTTTGCAAACCTTCCAACTTCCATAATTGTGTGGCAAGGCACTGGCATGTTGTCGAATAGCTCACACTTCCTCGGTCCTGCACCAAAGAAGCCCAATGCTCTATTTTAAGTTGGATCGCACAACAATTCAACGGCACACAAAGAAGTGTAACACACACAGCAAAGCATTCTGCTGTGTGTATTTCTCTTTGTGTCCCGTCGAATTGTTGTGCAATTAAACTTCAAGCTTCTATACCAATACACCGTCTTCAACCACACCAATGCTCTAGTTATTAGGCCACAATGGTGCACATCTTTGAAATTTCCCAACACAAATTAGTTCTCCGAAAAATCACAAATGTTAAATTTTGCAGCACAGCTGTATGTATGAACGTGCCATATTCTATACCACTAAACTCACAGGAATCAAAGAGGCAAGCATTAACCAGCCTTGCTGCTGCCGTTACCATTATCATCATGACACCAATGGAAACACAGTGCCACGTTTCAGTAAAGGGAGTGCTGGAGGGAAAGGTGTGACAGCGAGGGCTTACAATAAAAATAACAGTTACGAGACATGTTCAATGCCAATATATGCTGCATGTCGCTCAGTCTACTTTGGCAATGCGGCAAGTGTTTACTCGTTTGGGCATATCACGTTTTGTGTAATCGTTGCTCTAAACCTGTACAAATGGTCAATTTGCTCTGCAAGTTTTATTTTTATCATGGTAGGTTAACGACCCACTTTTCATTGGCATCTGCAACACATTTCCCCCGATATGTAATAATGCCTTGGTGGTTCATGACATCTTCACGTACAGAGAGTTCTGCAGAGTATCGGATGTGCATTGTTCTAATGCTTAAGAATTAGAGCCCCATTATGAGACGAAAATATACAATTTATCCATCCAGAATAACGCCGCCCCCCCCCCCCAAAAAAAAAAAGAAGATGCACTGAACCTCTGGCACATGCATCGACAGTGAACAGAGCAAACAATCTGAAGTATTTTCTTCATGCAAGCCAACACACTAAGATTCTCAATGCATTTTCATTTCGCCACAAATGCATAGGCACAACCGGCTTGGCGCAACATCCACATCTCGCGCTGCAACAAATTGTGCAATGCCTCGCTGTTTCATAGTGCGGCGGATAGATTACGCATGACTAAAATTCAGCATTGTGCATACTTAGTAACTTCACCAGTGAAGAACCCCAAGTTGTTTATCAGATTAGGATTCATAGGTTACTTCACACAATTAGTGATATCCATTTATCTATTTATACTTAACCCCTTTCCCAAGAAAGTGAGCCATTTGGAAGGCACCCTGACAGATAAGTAGAACAATCGACAAAAAGTGATCAACCAGCGAAAAAGTCTGTTAATCACAGTAACGCTGACATTGAAGGCGCCTTAATTCCTACGTACATACGTTCCGTCGACACACCCGACTACGTTCGTAATGTTCCCACGAAGTGGGAAGCATTCTTTTATATATGCCCGCTCCGCCGCAGTATTTTGGAAAGCTAGCCACCGCTTACGCACTGCCGCATCGATGAGCGCGTCATACACATCTCTGACACAGTGGCTAACAGTAGTTTGATGGCGTCCGATGTAACGCTCGGCGCCGACGCTTCCCTGAAAACTCCCAGTCCCGTAGAAACGGAGGGCACAGATGACTTGCTCTACGACGGTGAGCGAATGAAGCCCGCCACGCTGTCTCCGCAGACGAGAGTCTTCGCCTAGCTCGTCACACAGCCAGCACACTGATGTCTTCGACAGGCGAAAATGACGCTGAAACTCCCCGTCGGTCATGCAGGTGAACGGGTCCGGACGGTCATACTGACGCTTGCTGCCGCTGGATGCAATGAAACAGGCTGCTGCTGCCGCCGCCATGTTCCCGAGTTGAACTCGGAGGGGGTTTCGCGATGTACGAGTTTAGCACGAGTTCGCCTGTCGATCAAAACCAGAGGTCACGCCCCGCGCGAGGCATGTAACTATTGCGCGCGCACCCACTACAGTTGGGCCACGCCCAACTTATCTTCCGGCAACAGCGACGCGGTGTCGAGCTGAGAGGCATCAACAATCTTGACCGCCGACATAAAACACGCACAACGCACTGTCATCGGTGATGTACTGAGCACCACTATCGAAAACAAAGCGTTGACTGTCGCTGGCATACATCCTCTCGGGCTGAGATCGCCGCACAACACGGTTTCACTGCCTGCATTGCGGCGCGTAGCGCACAGTAAATAATTATCGGCACGTCACTGTAGGTGCTTGCAAGGCGTCGAGGCGTCGAGGGGGACGACGATGCTGAAGAGTGCTTATTGCAGCAGTCGTTTCAGATGGCTGCTCTGTCATCGGTGATGAAACGGTGCCACAACGTCGTGAACACGATCAGCGTCCGAGAATCGCTCGCTCTTCTAGGCCCAGTGCAATGGCATTTCTTCATCACAAGCACTGCGCACTCAACAGTTCCAACACCTCTCTCCGTTCGAAATCTGATTTCATAAATGCACACAAGAGCCCTCACCTGCCAAAATGCGAGTGCTGCGGTGTCGTTACGATATCCATCTGCGATCGCTGCTGGCTCCAGCAGAGGTAATCCGCAAGCACCTTCGACTGCACAACACACTCATATACTGCGTACATGCGCTCAGAGGCGCCTTCACTGGGCAAGCGATGACAAGCGATGAATTCTGTCGCTGGGGAAGCACGCACGTTTCGCAATGTATCGCAGAGGCTTCGCGCACAAAGATAAACTGGTACATTTTCACTGAACTGCGTCACTACGCACTCTAAAATAACATACCGCCATTTTACAGCGACAGCTGTTGTGTCGTTTTTAGTCGGTAAAGCGGGGGCCTTAAAGCCTAGTGAAGCGCCTGCGATGAACAGCCGTACCGCGGCGCTGCGTTTCTATTCTCCTAATAGAGAAAGAGTGGCCATGACCCTCCATGGATCATGACCGACTTTATTGAGAATAGCACTGCAGCGCCCCTAGGCGACTTATCTACGTATGAACGCCCTCGTGCGTGCGACCCGCTTCAATGTACCGCTTCTAAGCTTTCGCCTCCCTGTCGCCACTCACGGCAAGAAGTGCAAAATTTAATAATTTGCTCAATCTCCGTTTGCCATCACAAATTTCTAGCATTGAAAACGAAAAACAGATACCTAAAGAAATGAAAATGTGCGTTATTTATTTGTCGTATTTTAACGTATTCGTTTGAGTGAAAGTGTAGGTGCAAGAATGCGCCGCATGTACCCCGTTCGCATTCGATGGAGGATAGATAGATAGCGCCCGAAAGATGAGGCACGCCCTTGACGCGCCCGGGAAAGGCGTGGCAAACGGCTCACGGCAAGTGTGCTGACAGACAGCGGGGCAGTCACGGTATCGCTAAGTTGCGATAATCCGTTGATAACAATACGCGGCGCTGGCGCGTTTCGTTGTGCAGCCTTCTGCGCTTGAAACGTGGAAGCAGCGTGCCGTGCAGGGTGCGCTCATGTTGTCATACGCGACTTCTTGTCTACATATTTTTTTGCCTGCACCTTCGGCCCGTTCCGCGCTATCTCCGTTCACTGACTGCCGTCGAGCAAACTCGGGCAAAACTCGGGTGAACGAGAAACTCGACGCATCCTGCATAGCACCCCAGTGCCGTATATCTTGCTATTAAACATCGTTAAAAACGGTACATCCCTGAAATATCTGAGCGAGATAAGTCAATGATATGGCAGGAACAGTCACGTATACTTGGCGTAGTTTTGATGTAACACTAACTTCATGGAAACGAGTCTGCCATTTTTTAAGCAGCTGTTCACAGATGTGCAGGATGGCTACAAACAATTAAAGAAAAAAACAGGTGAGGTAGAAGACGGAAGAAGAACCATTGCGACAACATCTGCAAGTCGAAACAGCTGGCGGGGAAAGAGGCGAAACATTTCACATTTGCCTTTGGCCAGTGCTTTAGTGTACTTAGCGCCAGCGCCATGTTCCTCGGCGCCGGTGGACCGCGTAACTTGGCACGATTTGACGCCGGTCTGTCTGCCTCATTCCTGGTGCACCAGGCGGAAATCCTTCATAGTGTGTGGGCAATGCCAGCTGCTGTCGAATGTCGCGGCGCGGTGTGACCTTGACAGCCGGCGAAGCTTCCTGACGGGTAATATTCTTTCTTAGAGCCATTAGACTTGTTATGAAAAAGATACGATGCTTCGCTGTTTATACATACATGCGCCAGGTGTCTCAGCTATCATAAAGAACGGCTCTGAAGGAACGGAAGCCTTAATTCTATGCGGATGAAACCAACCGCATGTCATTGGTAGAAACATGAACAAGCGTCTTGCGCGGTGTTCATGAAGGCGTACTGCACGCTTAAAGGATCAGCCTAGCCGGTAGTCATCGTGAGATGGGTTGTGCCGCAATTTTCCTTCACAGAAGGAATTCAGGTACTGAATCCTTCCCGGAACATCGCGCAAACGACTTGGACGTCGTGACAATTTTGCCGGCAATAGCCAGCGAGCAAGTCGTCCCCATCGCGTGCCAGCATACATGCACATCGACTGAAGTATTCGCATTCACCACTACGGACGCCTGAAGAACTACAATCTCGTGCTACACTGACAGGTGGCCGCTTCGAATCCTGGAGGATATTGGCTGCTGTGGCCATTTAAACGGTGGCGCACTGGTGGTGTTGCGGAACAAAGGTTGGCTGCATAACTGAATTGCGGGCACTTGGGGTGTTGAGTTCGAGTGGCGCTCAGGTGGAACGTTGTTGTCCTGGCACACACATATTGGTTTGGCTGCAACGCACGAAGACATTAGGGGGAGGCAGATGCAGGGTCCAGGTAGCAGAAGAAGAAGCGGGGGTCACCGCACAACACCATTGCGTTTAACACCACGACTCACTCCAACGATCGCTCCACATCTTGCTTTGGCGCGTTGCCACCAAGGGCCGGGTTACTGTGTTTCTTTTTTTGAAGTGCTGCTAGATCGAAGATACCGTCGAACGCCTTTATAACGAAGTGCTTGCGGTCTCCGAAATAATTGATTGATTAAACAGATGACTTCCTTGTGAATGTCGCGCGCCACACAGCTCACGATAGAACCCGGGACAGAACTGTTCCTTCGTTATACAGGTCAGTTTGTTGTAAAGGCGTTCGTTGTAGAGGGGCTGGACTACACGTGCGGTTCATTTTACTGAGTTAGCTTTAAGACGCAATCGGATGCGGAGATCGTTCCTGTGATTTGCTCTTAGGTCAAAGATTTGCGTCGTTTGCTTTTCATGGATTGGCATTAAAACGTATACAAGGGCTGTGGCGTGGTTCATTTGAAGTCCTATAAAGATGAAGATTTCTGACGTTCCATTTACCACATTACCGTTAAGGTTACACGGGCGGCCACGTAGTTTTGTTCTAGACTGTACACGTAGGTAAAACCTTCGCATCATTCGCTTTAATGTGCTTGAAGGAAGATGCACACGGGCTGTCCCATTGTTCTTGCCAGGTGCTCTTACGTCGAAGCTGTGTGGCCTTAACTTTAATGCGTCATCATTTAAGCGCATGGCACAAGGACTTCGTTGTAGCAGCATTTGCTAAACAGCGTGTTCCAATGCAATTAAGCGCACTACAAGCCAAGTACGCTGAAAAAAAAGAAGAAAGAAGCTTTCTTCAATTCGAGGCTTGTCTTATGCCCCAAGGTACCCACAACAATAGTTACCTCGCGTGCCATTTCCTTTAACGCTGTACTGTAGCTAGTTTTTCAGGTCAGTAAAGTCACGGGCGGGACAGTGCTGCTGACCGGAAAGCAGACAGGGCAGACTGTGAAACGAAATCAAGTAAACATGATTGTTGACGAATGAGGGCGGGAAGGTTCTCTACAGTTTAATATCTGTTCTTGCGTAGCGTGATTTGGTATTGTTGTTCCAGAGCTCCATAATGTAAGGAAAGGCAGCATCATTACTGTAAAAATCCCTCTGCTGTGGTTTAACATTCAAGACACCATCAAGTTTCGAGTGCCGGGTGATGAGGTCGGCTCCTCTTCTCTCTTGCTCTGCCATCCGCCGCTCCTCTTCTTTTTCAGGTAATGAAATGTGAAGGGTTTCACCGAGTGAGTCCCGTAGGTAACGTATATCTCGCGCAAGCACTGGGATTTAATGTGGACGTAAGCATCAACCAGTCAGCATTCGACATAAGCAAGATACGTTTAGAGTGTTCGTGAAAAAAAAAGGAAAGCAGGGAAGAGAGCGATGCGACCGGATTAGTTACAGGCTTAGGTAGAGGTACAAGGTAGTTATAGAAGTTTTGAGGAAGAGGAAAACAAAATTAAGGAGATGAATAAAAACAAATGCTAGAGTGAAAAGCGTGTCTAAATAACTCAAGCAGGTTAGGTGACTATTTGTCGCCGCCCTAAATTAAAGGGGATGCCAAGAAATCATCATCATTAAGTCCTTGATAAGTTTCAAAATAGTTCCATTCCCCTTTCCTGCTCGCCTACTCCTATCATCCTCTCCTTACTTTGAAGCCCTCGAGCACCTCCAAAGTTTCCAAAACTCTGAACATGCGTGCAGAGACCAACAGCTTTTCGTTTCTGTGGTACTAAATTTATCTAAAACATTCTTGGGTTTTACATGCCAGAAAGCACTTTGTTAACACCACCGTTTTCAGGTCTCCATTCCGTATAGTAAATGTTAAATCATGCATATGTTGGCGTAAACCGTGCTAGAAAAAAAAAAGAACGAAAAACCTTAGCACATTTTGGTGACTCTGGTGATCAGTGCGGTCACGTCGCATTTACACGTGACCGTACTAACCTAATCCCGCACGGCAAATTGCGGGAGCGCACAATCTTAAAATTTCTATGGGTAGGGACCTCACCTTCCCACTGCCCGCCATCTTCCTCTACACACTCGCTCCAACCTCCACTACCGATCACAGCATCTGAACTCATCGGGCTCCACAAAGACAACTTAAGGTTGCTCCTCCTTCATGGAATAGTTGGTACAATAATTATTAAAAAATCATAATCATGAAATCATCATTATCATCATCGTCATTATCATCGTCATCATCAGCCCACCAGCCTACTTCAGACTATTTTCTAACACTTTAGGACGAAGACCTCTCCCAGCGATCTCAATTTACTCCTGTCTTTCGCAGGCACAGAATAGGACTAGCTGGCGCAAGAGAGGGGTAATGATGGCGTTCAAACCTTCGCCACAGCAGCGCTTGCCCTTGAGTTAAAGAAAACCGGATCTTGAAGGCTATGATTGGAGTAATGGACAAATTAACACCCTCATTCAATTTTAAGGTGCTACACGAGAGGCAAAAGCTTTCGTTAATAAATTAGCTTATTTGCGACACGACACCGAGACATCCCCTGTAGTGGCATTTAATTACTACCTGAATAAGCTTGCGTATTACGCTTCTGTTCAGTGGTGCCCACAACGCGAGAAAGAAAGAAAGCAATTTCTCAAAGTTAGAAGTTCAAGTTCTAAGAGAATAAGAAGCAAAAAAAAAAGAACACAGTCGCATAGTATTAGCCTGAAGCGCTGGCGTTTTTATGGTTGTTGAATAGCTGCGTGTACCGGCAGCACGAAATTATGGATTTACTGTCAGAACCAGCGTTATCTCCTCGTTTGGATTCACCGCTCTCAACGTCGCGGCAGATTATATGAACTGCAAGATGCTGCACTGGCCAGCTTTGCTTTATGCCGGGGCAGAACGTCTTGTTTTCGAGAGATACCAATTACGAAGGCGCCACCCGGAAACCTTCTGCGAGCGACGACACACAAGACTGAAAGCGCTGACAAATTACAACTTCTTTCGCTCCTTCTTTTCCTCTTTGTCAGTTGTCTCGAACGCGCTTTTGTTCAGGTGGTGGATTTTAACGACAAGCTAAATTTGAAACAGCGTTCGCTGATTAGGTACTTTGTTTTAATTTTGCTGATGGTACTCTGCTATGTAATGGGCTACTCTGCGCCGCTTTTTTTGTGATGTGAGAGCTTTTTTCTTATGTTTAGTGATGTAATTAGGAGCTGTGAAGATTTAACTTAAAATATACAACATTCTGTTGTATGAGCGCTACAAGAAGGACTGCAGTTGCTTTAAAATTTTTTGGACGCAAGTTAACAAAATCATTATTTCCTTGCAAGATAAGCGCTCCGATGTCACGCCCCAAAAATATTCCTATTCGCAGGAAGGGAAGATGGTACATGATACACGCTAGATGTTTGTAGTTTATAGAGCTTTCATGCCTTAAATAAAAAGTATCATATAGTATTGGTGGCTACATTTTAATGAGATTAACTGAAAAAAAATATAGAAAGAAAGCAATGTCGTGTGCCGAGATTTATATGCACGGTAAAAAAAAAAAACCCAGGTGGTTCAAAATTTCTTGCAACGTCCAAATGATAGGACGAATAAAAAATAAAATAAACAAAATAAATAAATAAACCACATGTTTTTGCATTCCCGCGGGCGTGGAATAACAAAAAAAAACTGTTCGTTGAAGAAAAGGGAGGTTTGGGATAAATGTTGCTTGTTATTAGCACAATTACTAATAACTGGTAACAACTAGTGCTATTTATTAGTACATTAATTAGTTACTAGCACATAACTATGGAAACGTGAAGCAGGAGGCGAATAAGAAGTAAACTTCCGTAGTGCATAAGAATTTTGCAGATGCAGCGCACATGTTGGAATCCATGGGAGGCGATGATGACTGGCAGCGGTTAAATGAATGCAACAACGAAAGCAAGATGTAACGAGAAAAGGAACAAAACAAATTGTGCAGAAAGGAAGTAGTAGGACACATATGTTAATAGAGTTAATTAACAAGGCTTCCTTAACAATTTTGTTATCCTAACACAAACCCATTCTGGCGATAAACCAGGAATGGGCACATATACCCAGTGGGATATGCTCAGCAGCCCACGAATGGAGTCGGTCAAATATAGAAAACTCAAAAGCTAAAAAAAAGCCCTTCAATATATTTCGCTATTCATGGTTTGGAGATCACTGTGAGACGAAAGTGTACGCACGGGTGTCATGCGATGTTTTGTTTTTTTAATACGCAAACCACAGGTAAAGGAGGAGGAGGAGGAGGTGGAGGAGGAGGAGAAGGAGGAAGGGGAGAACAATCTATTAAAAATGGCTGTGGCTTAGGTAAGGTTAAGCCCAGGATGCGAAGCATACTAGCCTTTATTTTAGTTGTTGAACCACTGTTTAGCTTGGTGAACTGCTGTTGCTTGGCTATATTTGGTTCGGCTAGACGAAGAAACAACTCATGCGTTACTCTGCTTCGCCTTGGACGCCCCGCATTGGACGCGGTGAGCGTCGAGCAACGCAGCGTTCGGCGCGGCAACGAAATGTGTGCCTGAGCAAGCGACGCACGCCTGAGCCTTAGAAACAGCTCGTTTCTAAGGCAACACCGCATTCACTAGAGGTGCTTTTGTACCGCTTTGAAGCATCGTACTCGTGGCTCAGTGGTAGCGTCTCCGTCTCACACTCCGGAGACCCTGGTTCGATTCCCACCCAGCCCATCTTGCAAGAGTTGAGACAAAGCCACTTCTCCTCTGTCGTGACGTCACGGTGTCACGTGGTATTCAAGGCGACACCGCCGCGCCTGAGGAGCTGGGTTGAGCTCTCGTAATATGCTTCGCATAAAAGAGAAAGGACAATCAGGTGCCTTTCTGCCTGTGCGGAAGGCGCCCTTATTTCAGGGCTCCTGCGGCTCTTGCTTTCTCACGGGACCGCTGCACCAGTTGCTGCTGGTTACGAGGGTCCGAAGTAGTCAGCACGGCCTCCCACTGCTCGGGTGTGGGGTTCGGTATTTTCGGGGCCGCCTTCATGTTGGGGCACGCCCATGTGGTGTGATATAGGGAGGCGTAATCATTACGAAGGGGACATTTGTATGAAGATAGTGCAGGGAGTATTGCGTGTATAGTCTGCTAAAATGGGTGTATGTATTGGTTTGTAGTTGTCGCCATGTTACGGCGTCTTCACGTGAGAGGGTCTTGTGTGGAGGTGGGTATTGCCGTCTGTTCAATCAGTGGTGTGGTAGTACGGCATTGTATTGTAAAGGTACGGGCTCCATAGATGCGGTCGTATACCTCTCTTGTGGCACCCGGGTGGCATGAGCTCGGGCTACAGCGTTCGCACGCTGATTTCCACGGAGGGACTCGTGTCCTGGAGTCCACACTATTTCAACGTCCGGGAATTGGGAGGCTTGTTTGAGGAGTATATATACATACATATATATATATATATATATATATATATATATATATATATATATATATATATATATATATATATATATATATAGAGAGAGAGAGAGAGAGAGAGAGGGATCCATGGTGATCCCTGGTGAGGTTTGCCTGTAGGATGCTAATCCAGAGGGGTACGATGGAAACTGAAGCGATATCCACATTGCATGTCGCAGATAAGCAACATACACAAAATACCACAACGCTCGGCAGCAAAGATATCCCATTCAGGCCAATGTCGCTAAGCACACTTATATATCTCGAGACTTTAACGCAGCTGTATCTAATTTGTTAGAGGCGCCCAGCGAACTCCCGGGGCCCTGCGTGTGCGTGGTAATTATGCGCGTTCCCCTTTACAACCCGACTGTCATGGTCGCCACTGGGGTCTTATTAGTTATGCCTAATTCAAGCACTGACACTGCGAGACATCTGACCTATATATTTAGTTCTTTGTTTGCTTGTTCTTTTTTTTTGCACTTTTGGAACAAATGCCAGTGCGTCGTATTTCATGTATACCGAGCGCGACGCCACCGCGACAATGCCGCAAGAAAGCCGATGCAACGGCAGAAGCAACCGCTTTCATTATGTCTCTTGGAATGGATGAGCCCCCATCGTATTTATAAACGTGGTAAAGAGAATAAAACTGTGAGATGGCCATGAGCTATTCAGAGACGCGTGAGTCCCCGCCGAGAGTAAAAGCTGCGAACTTGTTTCTCATTTGTATTGCTCATTCTTCTTTCTTTCTTTTTTGCCAAGCAGGTCTCATTAATGTTCGAGCTATTTATCAAGCCCCAGCAAGCACCATAATTTTTTTTTTTACGCCGAGCAGCTCTCCGCAGCTCTCCGTCTTCTTTTACTACTTTATCGCACATTTTATAGATGTTCCGACACGCGCGTCTCCTCAGGGAGTCACGGTCTCGAGTCGTTTGTCCTGCGTTTTTCCCGTGTTGCCACTCAGGCTTTCCATAGCGAAAAGAGAGCAAAATGCGCAGACGAGTGAGCAGACGACATGGGCGTTGATTTGGCAACAAATGCACGCTAGCGTCGTCTGCTCACTCGTCCAAGCCTTCTGTATTGTGTTCAGTATACAAAGAAGCCGTATCCCAAGCCAACACATTACTGAACTTGGTTTGTTTTTCTATTATTTTTACGTCGTCGCGTTTTCGAATTGCCAGTGCAATGTTTACTAAGCATCAAATAAAGCTTCATTCTGCATGCACGGATTCGTGCCGTGAACTCTAGTGTCGATTAGTCGTGAGAGGCTGAAATATGAAGAGACGTGCCAGTAGCCGTGTTTCTGGTATATCATTTTTTTGAAGCCGTTGTACGACACCTCTGGGATTGGCAGATTGAAGAGCTTGATTATTTATATATGTTTTGTTTAGAGGAATAAATAAGAACAATGTTACGAGAACTCGATTACACGAGTTCTCGAAACGGATGGTGGAAGAAAGGTAGAACAGTGCGCGCTCCCGTTATTTATAAAAATGATGAATCACTTGTTTATGCTTATCCTTAGCTCTCTCTAGGTATGGACGTATGTTTCCCTGTTCGGTGCTGAAACGCTTCGCGCTATGTGCTCACGCATGCTTAACACACACACGTTAAAAGAGTAATGCATTTACAAAGCTGACGGTGCAATACTCCATTCGTTCATGTTACTGCGCTCGGCTTTTTTTCGGACACATATGTGATGGGGTGAATGCACTACGGCGAGGCGGAAGTGGAGTGATCAGTCAAGGCTTTCGCTTAATGCGTTCGATTCTTTGCATTGTTCAGCCCGTCTAAATGAACAAGTTCGTCGATCTCAATACAACTTACGATCCGCTTAACAGACGTGGGCACTTGTGTTTGGCATGATTGTACGGTGAAGATTTCCAAATAAGTCCATCGGTGTCCCGTTGATCTACCGCGAAGAAAAAAATTGCACCCTTTGCGGCTTATCTTGCCTTCATCTATCTGGCACACCCTCGCCATTTTCTTTAACGCTGCGCGTCCAGAAATTTCAGATCACGAATGGCATGTGCCTATTAACGTGTCATAGCGTTCGTGAGAGTAGAGTAGAGTGTTATTGATAGAAAATGATGTTTGGGGACCAAGTGAGTTTCGAAATGTGTAAACGTTCTTTTTTTTTAGCGGGCACTAGCTGTATCTGCTAAAGCGCATCAATCAGTAACCATTCCTTGCATTGTTTTGTCACGCTCAATATCGTGTCACTGATCTTTCTGTAGTCCTGCAGTATTCAGCAGCTGAAGAAATATGAAACCGATGCACTGATAATGACACACAGGTAGAATTGAAAAACAAGATCAGCAACTGATTCGTGGACGACTTTCTTTCTCAACAGGCGCGTAGCATTGCTCTGTGATTCATAATTTTTTTCTTGAAAGTGCCTCCTTAAAGTATCTCCAACAAAACTTAACAAGCGCGCTTGTTACCCTAGGTTACCCTCTGTTTTACAAAATTACCCTGTGTGTGCGAGAGTGCATAGTCCACTGAAGAATATACTGCTGTCTTTTTTATCTTTCATAACACGGCTATATATTGTGCTTTGAAAAAATTTTAAGTACGACTTATGGCGCGTGCGTAACTGTGAATGACGCAAAGGAAAAGAAAGAGAAAGTAAAATAGAAAACGCACGGAAATGATCAGGGCAGAAGACGAAACACAGAACTGCGCATTTGTGTAATCCTAAGCGCAGGAAGAACGCGTGAGGAAGCCAGGTACACACAGGGAAGCGCATTTATTTTGTGCAGTCTTTCTTTTCGTGTCCTGATTGTCTTCCTTCTCATACAAGACGCACAGATCCACCGCCCTGTGTTGTCCTGCGCCTTTTCCAGTCCGTTTGTCATTACGCATTCAGAACTACAAACTCGTTCGTCTCGCGATCTTACTACGACATCTACTTGGAACATGGACTGGCGCTCTTGATCTTTCCACGAGAAGATGGCCTCAGCGAGATACCTTACCTATAGTTTCGTGCGTTCTGTATTAGTGCGCGTTTGTCGTGCGTCATAGGCGCATCATTTATCATCGCTTTTGCCTGGAATAGCGTGTTATAAGTGCACCGCCAAGCAAACATCTCCATTTTCTTAAAGCGGGCCTTTCCTTCATATTTTGTTTGCAATTTACGTTCCCAGGTTGTGACTACGTGGTGGGAACGGTACAGTCGCGTTCCAACCTAGCTGCAACACGGTGCCCGGGGTCGAAGGGGATCCAATACTGTGAGGTGGCGCCGACTTGCGATAAATGGGGAAACTAACCAGTGTTCCAGTTTTTGGCATTTATTAAACAATTTTTTTTCCTAAGCGGAAGCCACCTTGCAGTCTTGGAGCGCCTTCGACCGTGGGCACCGTGTTGCAGCTCACATTGAACGCTACTGCACATGCTCCGCTACGAACTAACGATCCACAAGTGCGTCGCAAATTGCTTATGAAAAACGCAGCAGCACAAAACCAACTCGCGAGGGCCCTACTTGGCGCAACCGTTGGAGCCACGCCGAGAAAAATGATCGCCACTATCCCTGGAGTGCGCCAAATTTGCCTAAAACACATTGCTGGAATTCGTAATTAAATTACTCTGTGACCGGAAACACGGATGCGGAGGCTTCGAAAAGGTAAAAAGAAAGGAGACGAACACGCACGCTCGTCCCTCCGGCAATTAACTAATCGGTATGCCGTTAGACGCGCCGCTGTTTCACACAGAGAATTGCCCACTCCCGGGTCGAATAAATTACAGCGTCGAATCTATACGTTTTCTCTTAGGCATTCGAAAACATTTCCGAGGAAGCAGCGCAACAGTGCCGCTTGGCGACGAAAGTGGGAAGTTGCGCTTCGTGCAGAGTTGCTCAATCCGGAGAAAAAAACTTATTTCAATCTATGGTACTTTAAGAACGCGTCCCGCGTGCCCATGTTGTGGCTCGTTGAATCGCATTTGTGACTAACGTGGCAGTCCAGTGCAAAGCCGAGAAAAATGGGCCACCCAATTTCCACAATAGAGCTTTACAAAACCAGTCGAAAGTGCAGTTTAAACTTGCCGCTTACGCAATCATAATGACATAGTTACCGCCGCAACCCATTCATGTTTGATACGCTGTTACTTTCGTTTTCGTAAAGTTTGTCCTTGTATGTCCTTTTCTCCTTGCATTCCTAAATGCCACGTACTGTAGTACTCTGCTTCATTTACTGAAACTGTTTATTTACTCCGGTTGGCACCTTACGTTTTATGTTAACGTGCAATTGTAAACGTCCGATCATTGCCAATGTTTCGTAACAGGTGGCCATGACTTTGTCAGGCGTGAGTAGCACCCTCTGCCTGCCCTTCGGTGGTTCCTTTTCCTTTCGATCACACATCTTGCACAACTTGACGCTCGAGAAACTGCTACACACGGATGAATTAGTGTACTGCGACGAAATTTTGCCCGAACATAGTGTGCAGCGTTTGAAGACAGCTGGTGTTCGTAAAAACTTGCTGATATAATTTTTAACGAGCTCAAATTATTACAAACTGTGTATTTACTCCTGTTTTCATCTTACATTTTGTGTTAACGTATAATTGTAAGCGTCTGATTACTTACCATAGCTGACTTGGCATCGGTATGGCATAGAAGCACGTCTGCAATTTCTGAACTATCGCTAAAAGTAGAAGAATAAAGGTATCGGGCTCAACATTTCCTCGCATCAGTCCCATCTCTAAATGCTCCGGCGCGGACCATGAAACGCTGTCTCACCGAATTCGCAGTACATAGTTCAGAGCTAAGTTAGCAGCGTAGCTGGAGTAAAAATGGTGCGGGGAGGGTGACGTCAGTGGTGACGTTCAGCACACACGGTGCACTAGAGATGCTGTGTCACGAGCTGCCGTTGTGAGAGGCAAATATAAACAGCTTACCCGGAGCTAGATTTGTCGTTGCCAAAAATATTTGGTTTTTCTTTCTGATATTTCACCAAGTATCTTATTTCTATTGTTCAGTTTTTATCGGATTCCTGGCGATGGCATGGATGGACATCAGAATAAGGCGTCGTCTACAACGCCGTTTCCCTAATACTCCACTTGCGCTTATATTTCCTCTACGCCGCTATAATATGGTCCCTGGTTTACAGGTCATCAATCCTGAGATAGCACCGAGAGCATCACGAAGCGATGCCAAGTCAACTTGGAAGTGAGAAAGCGCATAACTTTCCGGTTGGCTGCACGGTGGCATAGCTTCGGGTGCCGAGCGAATGAGGTAGGCATAATATATGTCAACGCCATTCTTGAAATCCTTCGACGAGAAGCGATCCTGACGCGCGAGGTGGGGGGGCAGGGCTGCTGAACGTGAGGTTTAGAAGAAGGATGGTAGCTGACGCGTTCAGAAAGTAAAAAGAAGGATGTGAATTGAGGAGAGAGAAAAAAAAAACCATCGACTCTCGGAGCTCAGTAAAACTAAAAAGAAAGAAAAAGAAATCGAGAAACAAAAGATGAGCGTGGTTGATGAGCTGGAAGTTCTTATATCCCAGCTCCAGTAGACATAGCGGAAAAGCTGCGAGGAATTCGAAATTTCTTTCGTCCCGAAAGATCCCTCTTCAATCTTTGCGGGGCGGAACATTACGTGCTGTTTGTATACTTACACGCGAGCCCTAACTGTATTTTAGACATTGCGATAAAATTGCTGAACACATTATAGTCCGCGCTCTTGTGGCGGTGGTGTTGTGCTCGACTGCTCGTACAACCCTGCTACTGTACGCTGCCATCATAACACGTGTGATGCGGTCTCATAGTACACCTGCGACCTTAAACGTAGCCTCGTAAATACTTCACAGAGGACATTTAGGTTGAATTTTTTTTGCGATGCCATCCTACGCCTTTCCCTCCAGAAATCACTGCCAGCCTAGCCGTCACGGTCACGGCAAACTAAAAAGCAAGCCATTGAGTCCACGCGCGCCATCTGTAAACAACAACAACAACAACAACAACAACAACAACAACGACAACAACAACGACGACGACGACGACGACGACGACAACGACAACAGGCGAAACGACAATCTTTACAAAAGCGTCTCTGACAAAGAGCCGTTTGTCAAATATATTTCATCTCTGTAGCTTCCCAGGGAAAAAATATTTTGCTTCACCGCAGTATGAATACTTTACAGGTGAAGAATGATTTACAGGCGCACGACATCAAAATGGGAAAAGGATAAGCGACGCCGACGGCAACGTTGGCTTTGGCGACGATGATAACGGCACGAAGGCGAACACGACGGCGCAAGGCCATCTAGAGTATGTAACGTTTCCTCCAACTGCCCTCCCCCCCCCCTACTTTTTTGGCGCATGGTTAACTTAACTCTGACGGATCGAGGAGCCCGTCGCAGCTTCTGAAATCCCCAGTTTGCCGTGTCATATTCGAGTACAGGAAAATTGAAGGCAGACTTCCATATACAAGAAAAAACAAAAAAAATTCTACTTGAGGTAATGTTTACAAATTTAAAAATATTTGCACCGATAAAGTTGTGGTCTTTATCTTTTTTTTTGGGGGGGGGGGAAAGGATAAAAAAGTAATGAAGGGATATCTTCATGATCGAGCAGTGACCATCACGCGAGGAGTGGTGATTGGGGAGGAGCAATGCTGTGGTCACGTTTTGTTCATTGCTCAAATTGCTAGTTCGAACAGTGAATTTGCGCTGGTAAATGTGTGCAAAACCAGAAGTGTCCTCATATTTGCCGCGGGGCTTAGTGAAAATGCCAGGTACAATCTTTTAACTGTAGAAAGCGAATTTTTTGTTTATGCCATCGATTAAGATGTTTTGCAAGGTTAAAGAGACTCATATTTCCTTCTCCTCCCCGCTACCATATATCTAACTGCCACCCGCACATACTCAAATATTTTGGGAAACTACAGCTACCACAAAACCCCTTCCACTGGTATACAAAGTTATTGCGTCACCTACTATCATGGTGGCAGCCTTCGAAAAGGCTTATACGGGTGTCACACGACGCACCTTTGATCAGGACCGATTCCGATCCGGATCGCATTTCTCGGTCCCGATTGGCTTCTTTGCTCCCACTGCGGAAGTTGAAAATCGCGGTGGCGAACTTCGATTCAGATTGGATTCGATCGCAATCGAAAGTGCCCCTGTGACACCGGTATCACTTAAGCGAAACTTCCTTTGCCGCTTCCCCGCACTTTGGGGCTCTTGGCTCCTGCTGTGCTGCCCCATCGTGCGGTACTGCATGTAGGGCCAGCCGGCACTGGCTGTAAGGCACAGAGAGGTCGCGTGAGCTGGCAGGTGATGACGTAAGCGCGGACGCCAGCTCCAACGCCGACACAGCGTCGCCATCAGTACGACGTGAAGATCTCATCGCCTTAAATTTCATTATGAGCACTCCTTGATTGTCGCACAGTCAACGCTCCGCCGTCTCAATCTTGGTCATCGTCATTGCAATGTAATTTTCTCGTCTTCACCAAGTCGTTGTCACGCTGTCATTATCGTTACGTCATCGTCATTTCACCATCATCGTGACGTAATCATCGCGCCCTCACAGTCATCCAATCATCATCATGCCACTGTCTTTATTGCATCGTCGTCGTTACAGTTGTCGCCGTGCATTTGGGGTCATAGCATCGTCGTTAAGCCATCGTGATTGTTCTAGTGCCGTCATTCCGTCGACGTCATACAGTCTTCATCACCACTTCTTCATCAGTACTTTGTCGTCATGCGTTGAATCTACACGTTTGTGCTCCATCAGTTTACACGTTAAGCGGGGTGCTCACGGGTGAAAACTGCAAGCATGGTCGTGCGCTCTATAGTCGTAAATGGTTGTTTAGCAAAAATAAAATAGCGTTCTTCGCAAGCACTAACGAAAGCTTTGTCTAATCCATTTCCCAACAGCACATGGAATCCCCAATTTAATATTCCTTTCTTCATTGGAAGGCGGGGCGCACGTTAACGCGACAGTTGCGAGTTGGAGGTGTCTCTCCACACCGCGTTACACCACCTGGACTCAGAAATGTACTCGATGACAGTGGTATTTGGATCACAGCCGCATGCGTTGCAAACACGAAAAGCGACATAGCATCTAGAGTTGACAGACCTAACAGACCTAACCCCCTGTCGTCTCGACGTGCAACTCCGGATGGCCAAACCGTCAGTGTTTTTCCTTTCTTTCTTTCTTTCTTTCTTTCTTTCTTTCTTTCTTTCTTTCTTTCTTTCTTTCTTTCTTTCTTTCTTTCTTTCTTTCTTTCTTTCTTTCTTTCTTTCTTCCTTTCTTTCTTTCTTTCTTTCTTTCTTTCTTTCTTTCTTTCTTTCTTTCTTTCTTTCTTTCTTTCTTCTTTCTTTCTTTCTTTCTTTCTTTCTTTCTTTCTTTCTTTCTCGACATAGGAATAACAATACAAAACATTGCCACGTCGCGTCAACATTTGTGCATGCAACTTGTATGCGAAGTCGGTTGAAGTGCTCCAAACAGCAAACAAGACAACGGGAAGGAGTTTAGGATGCCTGGGGCTATAATAAAGAAACAGCCGCTTCGCTAGGCTCTGGTGACACGCGCAAAACGGTAGAGAGAACGCACGCTGAACGTTTTAGCTGAAGCGGCCGCACAGCTCGTGGTGTAACGTGGCCGCAGCTATAATAATGTGGCGGTCTCGTTGGCAAGGTTAAAAGCTATACGCTGGGCGTAAGGCGCTCTCGATTAATCTCAGAAGCACCACTGCAGGAGGATGGAGCGCAGCTCTGCGCGTCGTCTCGTATGAAAAAAAAGAAGAAAAAAGCGAGAGAGAAAGAGACAGGGGGAGAGCGAGAGAGCGAGAGATAGGCGAGAACGACAGGTGGCGGCTCGCAATGCCTTTCCCTCCGGAAGCCACGGAAAAGGAAGCAGCTTCTAGCTGTGAGAAGACGCAGCAAGAAAGGCCTTCCGAAATGTTCTGAAGCGGCTCAGCACGGCCGGTTTTACGAAGGAAGCGAGACGCTGCTGCTACTGTTGCTGTTGCTTTGAATGAAAGGACGAGTAAAGAACTTTTGAGAGTAGAAAAAGAGTTGGTGGGCTGTGCGACGAGAAAGCGTGAGTTGGGCTCTATTGTGAGTCAAGATGTTGCCTACAGCTTGGCGTGGAGAGGCTGTCTCTTTCTCGCTAGATACCATGCACTGTTTCGGAAGCTACAGAGTCTGCTGGGGCTGTCACGCTACTGCGCGTGAGATGGTCGGAGATAGCTAGAGATAGTTGGAGGTAGTTGGAGGCAACCAATGAAGCCGAAGATGAAGTGAATCGAGCAAACGCAGCTTCCCGCGTCACCCCGACAGATATTGTTACAGTGGAGGCTTAACTGCGCTTCTTCGACGAGAAGCCATCTGAGGCGACGAGAGACGGCGCGCCATCTTCTACTTCAAAAGCCCGGCTCTCCGCTCTTGGGTCTCGATGCTATACTGCAAGGCTCACCCTGTCGACTTGGACCTGTCAGGCCGCTGTGTAGGAAAGGAACTTATAGACCGATTTACACCCCTGTTCACTTTCAAGGGTGTAAATTGTTTCAAAGTGTGGGCGCATGTAACGGGCGTTTAGGACACGTTGCAGAAGTTGTCACATGCAGAAGATCCCCAGGCGCAGGTCGCAGCAAGTGCCAGGGCCCACACCTCTAAACCCCGAAGCTTCAGAAGACAAACTTCCCCCAGCCGGGAAATATTGTGATTAGGTGAATGTAAACTAACCAACCGCTGCCGGTGCAAATACTCATGCGGTGACAATATTCATGTACATGTGACTTGTGTTCGGGTTTTGATTTGCGTACTAGTATGTCCTTCTTGCTTGCCTTCTTTTTCTCTATTATTGCCCGAGTGGTGCGTCAGAGCGAAGCTTGCTCTGCCCAACCCACCATGGTTTTGCTGCCATCGGCCGGCCACTATCTTAATGCAAGTACAATTACCAGTTCATTTCCATCATCACTATTTACAAAAAAAGTACAGTGTTAGTGAGGGCAAAACCGAAAACCCCGAAGGGGCTTGACAGCGCAAGCGCCCTTTTAAGACGCGAGAGATACAGAACAGCAATGATATTGCAAATATCCTTATATAAAAAAATCTATTAGCGCCTTAACGTATCCATTATTGTATCCTTATCTGTATCCTAATGGTATCCATTAATTCGATATGAAATATATAAGATCCCATATGAAAACCGGTTTTTTTCATATGTCAAACGATGTTATCGGACATGGGACTTATGCGCGATACCTTTGAGTAGGCATGTATCCCAAGTTCCCGACAAAATATCGGAAAGAACAAAAAGCCCCTTCTGGGACAAAAAGAAATGCTACACCAAATTAGAAAAGATTCTTCGAACAAAGCAATCAAATTAAGAAATCGCCTAACATAGTTACGGACAAGCCGGCTTATATGACCCTAAACGGGACGAAGTGCTCAGCACAGAGATTTAACTTGGCACAGTGCTCTGACGCAGACAAGTACCCTCGCCGAGAGATTGGCCCCTAAACAGAGGCCTTTTTTCTTTCCACACTTTGAGCATTAAAACTCAAAGGCAGGTTGACGCAATCTAGGCCGCTATGACGTGACCCTCGCACAGTCACTGACGTCAGGGTCACGTGGTGGCTATCTGGACGGATAGATCTCACCTCTTACAGCGCTGAGACCTATGGAATTCGGGTATACGATATGGCGGGACTTCCTGCCGAAATCCGGCCACACATCGCCAAAGCTCTACCCGCCAAATGCGGTTTTACGCGCAACCCTTTCTTTGCCACATCGCTGCTTCTCGTTTCTCATTTTTCGCTGCTTCTCGTCTCGTTTATATATATATATATATATAGTCTTTTGTCTTGTAAGAGGTTTTTCAGTAGAGCTTGCAAGCGATAGTTTAACTGTACAACATAAGGAAAAGAAACACAAACATTACGCAAGCACAAACCCGTCTCGGTTTGGTGCTCCTTTTCTATGGCAGCGTTCAGGTGGCCCAGAAAAGCTGCTTTGCGGCTTAGCCCAACCAACAGCTCGTTTGTTTTGAGATCCCCCATCGCTACCTCCTCTTCCCCCCAGGGGCGTTTGTGCTTTTCATGATCCAGGGGTATACGTGTATCGTACTTCATTGTGCTGTTACTTTTTCATTTTTTCTATTTTCGTTGTTAGCCATACTCTGATTCGCATTTCGCCTTTGCCAGCACTATCACAGTAGAAAGAAAAAAAAAACATATGGCGGCATTACTATCTTCGCGGATGCGAAGCTCCCCCGATCGCGTGCTGGCCGCTCTAGGATAAGAGCTGCAAGGAGCTTCCGCCACCTTTTTTTTCTTTACCTCTTGACATCCGTCGCTATTATACTAGACTGATGGCGGGAGCTTCTTTGGAAGACTGCGACTTCCATGAAATGGCCGGATTTCGGAGAGCGAAGCCTGTGCGAGATGCCTCCCCTTAAGAGGGAGGGAGTCCTGAAACCATCCCGAATTGGAAAATTTCTTTTGTAGTCGCAGCTGTGTACCATTATGCAAAATATAAGTGAGGCATGCAGACAGGACACAAGAGTAGAGAAGTGGACAACACGAACAAGAACACTTCTCCACTCTTGTGTCCTGTCTGCGCGCCTCACTTCTATTTTGCATAATGAATCCTTACCAACTAGCTCAGCTTTCTGTCGTTCTAAGCTGTGTAACGTTCTACAGCAAACACAGGCCCGGAAGAATCTCTCTTGTTTTTGTGCGAAATTAGGCCATAATGGAAAGCCTATAGAGGCGTTTGATGAACCCCAACCCGGTCAGTTCGCTCTCGCTCCTCTCCCCACAAGTGCTCTTTCCTCTCGAAAACTGGGTTTATGCAGCGCGCATAGACATGACATAAGGAAGCACAGAACGAGGTACGTGGACGCTGACTTTCATAGTTCGAAGTATGAAAGTTAAAAAAAAAAAAAACTTTTTTTCATGAATGAGGCGTGCCAACAAGCTCGTGAACGAATTCTTTTGAAACATTGCTCCCTCCTCAACGTATTGGCGAACCTTAAGGGAAAGTTCAGCGTGTCATCACCACCCCCGTGAAGCACCTTCTTTTCTTACCTGCTATCAGAGTCCTTTAGGCATTGAAGCATCCTGCTGCTACACTGCTACAACCATCAACATGCATGCTTTAGAGGTCCTGAAGTAAAATTTCGTGTTTTGTTGGTTCTCTAACGGCTGCCCAATAAACCGGGAAAAACGTCATCGAGAGTAAGACACCGGAATAATTTATTCACACGCTATATGCAGCAGTAAATTCTAGGTTGGAAGCGCCCCCTCGAGACATTCATTACGAAGCAACAGTTTATTTTTCTTGAAGACCTAACAGTCACGTGACCTCGAATGCATCCTGCCACTTTGGGCGTGCAGCGTAACAAAAATGACGTTTGGTAGGCTGCGCCGCGTACGTAATCATGTCTTTAAAGTGCGTAGAAAAGGGTGTGTGCCACATCTAATTTTTTTTTTGCACTTATGCAGTGTACGAAAAGCGTCAGCTGCGGACGCTAACGACATCTTGCGGAAGGCGACAACGACATGGCTGCTGAGCCGGTCACCTGTGCCTAAACTGTGCTCGTGAAAGACGTTGCAGAAGTGAGCACAACGCGCGCTATTAATAACTTTTAAAGGCAACACACACAGTATTTGGCTACAGTGGCTAAAGCTGCACAGGGCATCCCGGCATTTCTATTTTGACGGCAAAGGGGTGGGAGGGGGAGGTGATACATCTACAAAACTGGTAACAGCGGGTCACTCGCTAAAAAACCGCATGCAACGAATACACGTTTCAATATTCTCGCTTATGTTTTTGCAACCGTACTACACCCACGCGTCTTACCTTGGTATCGTTGTGTAGAAGACAGAAGTCGTTACTGGATCACGCATGTGTCGCGCTCACACGTGACACCTCTGTGGCGTCACGCATGACGCAATCGGAGCTAAATATAGCTTCTCGATCGGCGTTCACAGAGACATAGATGGGTAGCACGCATTTGTCGATCAAAGGTGGAGTGCATGGTATATTCCGATATAGCTCACTCAGCCGTAGTAGATGTAATCCATCAATCTCAAACGCGTTTTCATCGGCAGTTATGAAGCGTACAAATTAGACATTTTTTTTTTAAATTTCACGCCTGCTTGGTTCCGGAAATGGCGTGAAGGGAATCGGGCAGCAAGACAAAGGGGTGCCGATTCGAGCCCACTACCTTTGACCACGGCCGGCCTACTATAAAAAGGAAGCAAGCACGGCTGCAAGATAACGTCGCAGCACCCCACTAGATGGTTCATAGGTTAAGCATGTGAGCTTTGAGATTCCTGCCGTACGCTAAGGCCCATACACGCCCCTGCAGCACGCACAACTCGTGGAACGTGCTGGGAAACACCCTATCGTGGCAGCGTCCGTGATACCCATTTTCTTTTTTTTTTCTCGATGAAGCTTAAATCAAAGAGCTGGACCATGGTTCATCTTCACCGACTTGCGAGCCGCCATACCGCAGCTGAAGTTGCACAAGAGGAACTCCTCTTCAAACCTGCAAAACCGAAATTGAAAGACAGCGGCTCTGCATAATTTGCTCTCTAAATTATATATCCGTTCCATGTTCGTCCGCATACTGCCGTCCGCCTGGCCCAGGCCGATGAACCTTTTTCAAGAGAACCGAAACTCGATGGAGTTGGTGTATTGATTGATCTGCAGTACAAAAGCATCGACGCGCGTTCTTTTTTTTTTTTACAGCGCGTTGTTTAACGAAGCGTTTGTCCTCAACGGCGAACCTTCTGACTCTTCCACGTCCGATCAAAAAAGAAAGAGAAAGAGAGGAGCCCAGAGATGTCTATATCGGCCTTCTCGGACAGCCAGGGGGTCGAGTGAGCACGTCCGCCAACGGGAAAAGCGATTCGCTTTCCCGTCAGGCATTCTAGTGCGGATTCGTGGTGCGTGCCCCAACGCCTCGGTCCAGCCGCCGCCTTCTTCCTCCCACACCGGGCTCCTCCAAACTCTTTTCTTTTTTTTCTGCCACGCAGTTCTGGGGACTCTCCTAACTTCTCATCGCCGGTGGCGTGAGTCCTGAGCCTCCCGTCCCCTTTTACCCACCGGCGTTCATTCACGAATCGCACGTCGCCATCCATCAGGGGCTCTAATTACGGTAGCGCTCAGCGTCGCCAGGTTAAACGCGGTGCGGATGTGTGTGTACGTGAGTGGTTTGGTGGCACGCCGGCGCTCAAAGGAACTGCGCCGACGGTGATGCCACGCCACCACCTTCTAGGAACCACGTGTAAAGTCGGCGACAGTCTGATAAGAATTCAGTACAAGTTGACCCCACGAGGATGCAGTACTTGTGCCCTCCACCTCTGAAACGGAGCCGAGCTATAGCTGAAGTCCGCTCACAGTTCAGTGAATGCGCTCTGATAATGTCAATTTCTGGATTATTGGAAAATAAAAGCTCGTTGTCTGAAACTTAAAGGTTACGTTTTTTCTGAGCACTGACGTCAATATCACGCATAAGATTTGCCGGCACCTTCAGGTTTCACCCGAAAACCATTGAAAACCGGAGACCGACCTGTGCAGATCTGTGCACCGTCAGTGAAATACGCAATTCTGATTGGCTGCCCCATCTATTCAAATTGTGTTTCTGTTGGAAGACATAGATACAACCTTCCGATTCTTTGGTTATCACCAACCATAGTGGAGTGGTAGTGCAGCTAATTTACATGAGGCAACCGATTCTGCCGCATTAGACTCAGTTACTGAGAAATTGCGTTGCCCATTAAGTACCTTTTCAACTGTGATGCGCATTCCTTTTTCTAGGTTACCTGACATCCAGGTAGTCTCACGCCGAACACGGTCACCTGTGGTTTTTTCTGTGTCTGCCACCGGGTCTTTCGCCTGCCGTAAATTAAATTGGTGGTTTATCCTAACTGCAATACCCACACTGGTGCCTGTTCCAAGTCAGACTGGACCTATTCCACCGGGTATTACTAGAAGTGGCTGAAATATAAAGGAGAGACATGTGGCGCAGCACCTCGCTTGTTGAATGGTTTTAATCCTGCATATCACCTTGGACAGTGTCCTTCGTTCTCGACGTGGCAGGCAGTAAAAGAGAAACCATTGAGGACATTATTTAAAATAAAATTTAGCCGGGAGATTCCAGTTGTCGCTAACAAGCAGCTTCAGAAAGGCAGAGCCAATCTTGCTGGGGGAAGAAGACGCAAAGCAGCATAATGCAACCAGCATTTGCACATAACCATTGCTATGCAGCCAACTTGGCTATGAGCGCGTGAAAAAACGAAGGGTTGAGCCGTTCCCTGCTGGATCACTCGTTTCAAATTGCAACGAAACCGATGGAGTTTTTTTTCTGGAATGATTGCGACTATTTATCAGAGCCCTTTCTTTTGGCCACACTGGCGAGGCCTGACACGGCAGGATGAGTTGTTAGTTACACCTAACTTACTTTCGAGATTAAGCTTCCCACTGGAAGTACCAGAAATTAAGAGAGAATCGCGAGAACTAAGCCCTGAGAAGGTCGTAGTTTTGATTCAGTGGTGAAATATAGGTTATACATACAAAATAAGGCAAGGGGTGATAGTTTCCCAGAAACATTCACGTAGCAGCGACCGGAACTCGGAGCTGAGCAAGAACACCGCGGAACGCCCTACGAGCAATAAGCTGCATGCAATACCGCAAAACCTTTGAGTGAAAGATGATCAATAGTGACGAAGCAACAGATACGCCGAAGTAGAAAATAGTGACAAAGAATACACAGCCATAGGCAACAAGATAGACGAATAAGGCAGCCAGATGTTGCCACAGTGGTAGACCGCGAAAGGATCGACCGCAGAAAGGCCTGAACACGCGGGCACGCGGATCGATTGAGGACATCTAAAGCATTGCGCCATCCTGTACACTGCCTCCCCCCTCCCCATCCTTCCCCTCGTCGGCCTGCAGCCTTTTCATTTCCGATACACACATCTCTTTTCCGAATACTTATTCCGTCTTCTCTCTTTCCAACATCCGTATCTAGCAAATGTACGTAGTATTCGTATCCTTCCTTTGTATAGGCACTGTTCCTTATCATCCCGCATCGTCCTTGTCGTCTAAGCAGAGCTGTGTCTGATGACTGTTGGCTTCCCGGACGTACGCGCTACACAGCTAAAGGAGGTTGTTTTGATTGATTCGATTCGTGCACTTTTTCTATGGCGTTTCTCTGAATAGCATTATTGTTGCATCATGTTCTTTATTTCTTGCTCACTTTTTTTTGTCTCTCGTATAACAAGCCGGCGTCTTTCTTGCTCGCCACTGCTTCCGGTCGTCGCCGAAGAATTCTTTCCTGCCACCGCTGCCTCTTATTGATTTCGAGTTCAACGACACGGTGGAAAAAAAGAAAAGAATAGACGCCGTATCAAGCGACGTTGAAAGCGATGCATTCACCGCCGCATTCTTATTTTTTTTTTGCTTTCTGCGTCTGCGTCGTGTTTACTGCTCACAAAAAAAAAGTTACCATAACCATGCTCGATGGAAATCAAACTGGGACATATTCTCTTATGGATCATACGACCTCAAAGAAGACACTGTTGAATTCAGAGTTTCTAGAGCGTAAAGTATGCATTAACGTGGATGTTTGGACATGTTGGTAAGGACATGGATGGAGTTTTTTAACGCTCGGCAAGACGAGGACGAGAAGTAGACATCAAACGCAGGAGCGCAGTGTTATTGCTTTCGTTATTGTACAAAGAAGACTCGAAGAAAACGATACTTTAGAAACAGACCCTGGGTCAGAGTAAGTTATTGCGCTACGATTTCCGTTTATTCGTGTTGCTTCCGACAGACTTTAACGCGTATAAAACTTTACAGCCTTTAAGGGAAGTAGACAGGCTCGAATCTCCCGATAGAGTTCATGATTCACAATTCTCCGTGTAACCCACCGTGGTTGCTCAGTGGCCATGGTGTTGGGCTGCTGAGCACGAGGTCGCGGGATCGAATCCCGGCCACGGCGGCCGCATTTCGATGGGGGCGAAATGCGAAAACACCGGTGTACTTAGATTTAGGTGCACGTTAAAGAACCCCAGGTGGTCGAAATTTCCGGAGTCCTCCACTACGGCATGCCTCATAATCAGAAGGTGGTTTTGGCACGCAAAACCTCATAATTTATTTTTTTAAATTCTCCGTCTAAACCGTGTAAAGGTTCACGGACTGCGCTTTCACGCTTAGTAGGAATACCGAAACACCGCAAGCACAAAGAAATGATAAATCCTTAGTTCCAGATTCACTTTGAACGATCTTGTGCGTTTGGTGAACGTAGAGAGAGTGAGAGATAGAGCGAGAGAAGGGGGGCGACGCCATTCGGCTAGATGCGTGCTACGACGAATGAAAAAGAAGTGCCAACACGGCCGCGTGAAGAGACGTCGAACAAAGAACCATGATCGGGTCACGTGCGCGCGCGCGTGAATGGAATGGCCCAATCAGGGATGACCTCGCAGTGTTTCGATGGCGCATTGTCCTACCCACGTAATCGAAACGTGTGCTCAGAAAGAGGCGGTGGCAAGA
Organism: Dermacentor albipictus; assembly: GCF_038994185.2. Taxonomy (NCBI): domain Eukaryota; kingdom Metazoa; phylum Arthropoda; class Arachnida; order Ixodida; family Ixodidae; genus Dermacentor; species Dermacentor albipictus. The sequence goes on from NW_027225599.1 coordinate 200,943, forward strand.
GAAGTCTAGGGGTGGACGTAGCCTAAGGAGAAGGAGACGGCGGCCGCCAACCAAGAACATCAAGCGCGGCAAGGAGGAAGATGGAAAGGAAGGAAGGAAAGGTAGGGAGGTCAGCCAGACGCACGTCCGGTTTGCTACCCTACACACGGGAAGGGGGTTTAAGGGAAGAACAGCGCGGCAACTGTCCCTGGAGACTCAACGGGTCGGATCCAATGAGCAAGGCAGCCAGCGGTGGGCACCGGCGAGCATGAGTGCGAGTCCGATGCCGCCTGGCGTTCCGGACCCGCTACTGGGGACCCGCTACCATGGTCGAGGGCGGCTGTGCGAGGGCCTACTGCAGTGCTCCAGGTCCGGGCGTGCGTGGGTCTGTCTGGGACGACCGCTAGGCAGTGCTGACTCGCGGCCCCTGTAGCTTGGTGGCGCAACCCACCACCCCGATCCAAAGGGGACGCTCATAACGTCCATCCATCTCTGTATACGCGTTCTCGCCGCGGCGCCCGTCTACGCCGCCCGCTACCGACACCACCTCGAGCCATCGCAAGCCATCACCGGCCGCAGCCAGCAAGAGCAGACGGACTATAGAAGTGTTCTATAGTACACTCTAGACGCACCGCACCCAACGAGAGTCAACGCAGTAAAACACGTTGTGGGGCTAGTTGGTGCATAGCTTTCAATAGAATAAGCGCCATAAAATGACAGCACACAAGAAGAAAACCAGACAGGACAAGGCGCTACTTGCAACTGTTTATTGAAATGACAAGTGGCTGATTATATAGCCATGAGGAGAGGAGAATGAAAAAAGAGGGACACTGAATACTTGAATGCTTTCGCCACGTGCGCATTCAAGTATTCAGTGTCCCTCTTTTTTCATTCTCCCCTCCTCATGGCTATATAATCAGCCACTTGTCATTTCAATAAACAGTTGCAAGTAGCGCCTTGTCCTGTCTGGTTTTCTTCTTGTGTGCTGTCATTTTTTGGCGCTTATTCTATTGAAAGAGAGTCAACGCGGCGGACTTGCCGTGAGAGCGTTGAAGTTTTCGTTGACTTGAGGGTTGCGCGAGCTCGAGCACAAGTGAGCGGTTCAGGCAGCAACGCGTGGAATTTTCGAGGATTGTAGAAACCGCGCTGAGACTTTTTCTCGTGTCCGCAGGTTTCTGCTTGCTCCTAGTGGGCTGTGTGGCTCAGCTACTTTTTCTGTTGCGCTTTTGTAAGTATACTTCCTCGTGCGAGTTTACGGTCGCTTGTCTGTATCCTGCTTCCTCTCCACGACGCACCGCATGTCGGCAAATGTGACAAACGTCCGCTGATTTCTAACATCTCTTCTTGCGCTTTCGGTTACTGTGTTCGGAAAAAAATTTCGTTAAAATGCGGACAAATTATAACAATAATGTGCATGGATACATGAATTCATCCACAGATAATAAAGTTAAAATTAGCAAAGATGTAAAGAAATCACTTAGCTCATTTTCGAGCACTTATTCGACAGTGTGCCTGTGGGAAGCCCCTTGAAGCGCTTAATTATTCGACTGCAAGAAGTGTTAGCTACAAGCAATCTCAGAAAACGCGCGACATGGCACAAAGTTAGAACCAAACCAAACTCTCAGCAGCTCCGTTACATCAATTGCAAGAGATGTGTACTGCCGCAACGTTTTGTACTATTGGAGAGAGCGTCAACCTTTTTACGTACATTTGCACACAAAGCAGGGCAATTCTAAAGGTAACATGAACAAACAAAAGTCTCTCCTATCATTGTATCGGTAAGTACGTCGCGCGTGGTCGTGTGCGTCCCATCCTTTCTCCCTTCGCCATTTAATTTTCGCCTGCCGTTATACTCTGTTCGTGTAATACACAACTTTCGTGTCAAGTGAGGTGAGTCTGGAACCAAGCTTTGAGGTACAGGGGGTCCACCGTCAAAGGGAACACGTTATTGTAGAGCACGTGTGTGTATGTGTGTGCGTGTTTGTGTGGGTGGGCGCGTATGTATGGCATCTTTCGCCAGGTGTGCAATCGCCAGGCCTCGAAGCGCGCAACGTGCGGTTGCAGACGCTCGCACCTACAGCAGTGTATAATAATGCACTATATTTTAACGCGACAGCGTTAAGGAGCTCGTGTCGCAGAAAAGCCGGTGTCGTCGGTGTCGGTGTCGGCGGCGTTGGTCGTGAGCGATAAATCCTTGCAGGCACTTCATGAATAAAAAATGGCTGTGGCATAGCTAAGGTTAAGCCCAGGATGCGAAGCATACTAGCCTTTATTTTAGTTGTTGAACCACTGTTTAGCCTGGTGAACTGCTGTTGCTTGGCTATATTTGGTTCGGCTAGACGAAGAAACAACTCATGCGTTACTCTGCTTCGCCTTCAAGAGTAGAACGCGACAGCGTTCCCGTCGACCCGCCAAGGGATGTAAGACAATGGGCTACGGCGCAGCGACTACGCGCCCCGCATTGGACGCGGTGAGCGCCGTGCAACGCAGCGTTCGGCGCGGCAACGAAATGTGCGCCTGAGCAAGCGACGCACGCCTGAGCCTAAGAAACAGCTCGTTTCTAAGGCAACACCGCATTCACTAGAGGCGCTTTTGTACCGCTTTGAAGCATCGTACTCGTGGCTCAGTGGTAGCGTCTCCGTCTCACACTCCGGAGACCCTGGTTCGATTCCCACCCAGCCCATCTTGCAAGTTGTTTTTTATTCATGAAGTGCCTGCTGGGATTTATCGCTCACGGCCAACGCCGACGACACCGACGCCGACGACACCGGCTTTTCTGCGACACGAGCTCCTTAACGCTGTCGCGTTAATAAATAAATAAATTAACTGTAAATGTCCTGCACCATCTGCATGGCCATTGAAAGGCGGTCTGCAAGAGACGCGTTCCGCCACATATACGGCCTGCGTGAGATCGCGCGTGCTCCCAAAACTGGAGACGACAAAAATAAACGCTGTAGGACGCTGCCACAGCACACGCGAACGGGCATCGAGGATCGCCCGCCGCCCGAGTCAGGTCCCTGTCTCGTCAAGGGGGGCAATCGATTGACGAGTATCTAATCCTCACGGCCGCCCGCGAGTTGGTGCTCGAATATCGATGCTCACCGACCACTACGCAAGATGCATCTATCTATCTATCTATCTATCTATCTATCTATCTATCTATCTATCTATCTATCTATCTATCTATCTATCTATCTATCTATCTATCTATCTATCTATCTATCTATCTATCTATCTATCTATCTATCTATCTATCTATCTATCTATCTAATCTCCACTTGTTTCACCATCATCCTTGTCTTTGGCATGCACACTTCGTGACCGTAACTGAAAAAAAAAACAAATTCGGGGATTTTACGTGCCAAAAACACGATATGATTATGAGGCACGCTGTATACTGGATAACGAGGGGGGGAGGAGGAGGAGGTCCGCAACAGTTTTGACCACCTAGGGTTGTTTAACGTGCACCCAATGCACGGCAAGCACCAGGCGGTCACAATTAATCCGGAGCCCGCCCACTACGGCCCGTCTACTAATCGTATCGCGTGTTCTGGCAGAAGAACACAGAATTTTTTTTTTCTCAATGCGGCCCCGCTGCGGCAAAGGACTTGATCCCGCGCCTTCGGAATTATCAACGCGACACCGAAGCCATTGCGCCACCATGGCGGGTTCTACTAAGGAGGTGAGTGAGTGAGTGAGTGAAGTAACTTTATTTTGGTCCAGAGAAGACGCAGGGGAGACCCCGCGCCACCCGGCTAGTCCCACGTAGGGACCGCCAAGCCGAGCTTGACGGCCCGATCGCGGGCACTCTGGACGGCCAGGGTTTGGTCGTTGAGTTCGGGGCTGCCCAAGAGGGCAGCCCACCTATCCTCGCTGAAGGAGGAGCCGATGGCTTCACACTCCCACAACACATGGTCCAATGTTGCCCTTAGTCCACAGGCAGGGCAGTCCGCACTGGGATATCTTTCAGGGTAACCTCCTTGGGTTCTGCAGCATTACCCGCTGTTGTGACTCCTGTGGTTATGGCGTCTTCCTCGCAGGTCGGCAGAAAAAAGAAAATTGTACATTCACGCTCGCCCTCTCGCGAATACTTGCTTTTCTTTAGATTACGAACTCGATCGCGTGTACTCACACACCCACGCATTCACCGTCGCTCGTACTCATGCTCACCCTCATGCTCACCGAAAGTCAAACGCGTTCGTATGCTCTAACACCTACTCTTCCTCAATGACATTAACTCGTCTTCAGCACACACGTCGAATGCTGTTTGCGCCGGATGTAATTGTAGAGGCGGAAATACGGGAGAGCCACCATATTTGGCACGTCATCTAAACACAGTCTGCGCTTGCCGGATCATTAAGAAATTAAATTACGGGGTTTTACGTGCCAACACCACTTTCTGATTATGAGGCACGCCGTAGTGGGGGACTCCGGAAATTTCGACCACCTGGGGTTCTTTAACGTGCACCTAAATCTAAGTACACGGGTGTTTTCGCATTTCGCCCCCATCGAAATGCGGCCGCCGTGGCCGGGATTCGATCCCGCGACCTCGTGCTCAGCAGCCTAACACCATAGCCACTGAGCAACCGGACAAAAATGCCGTCACCTACGGTTGCACCACTTGCGGAGGTGCGAGTCACGATGGTCTGTTTAGGCAAGTGAAAGACAGTGCGAGCGCTCCATTATGCGAGCACCATTGGGGGAGAAGACAATAGTTGTCTGTGCTCTAGGATAAAAACAAGGATGTTTGTGTGAGGCTGAAGGAGATCATGTTTTTCGGCTAAAATTAGCTAAACAAAATAATTCCTGTTTAACATGTCACCTTTTTTTCAAATTGGTGCACATGAATGTTTTTTTCTTTTTTTGGCAGCAACAAGCCTGGAACGAGGAAAGTGTACAAAGCGCACATGAGACTGCTCTATAAATGGCACAACAGCCATACATAGTTCCAACGGCACGTACACTTCTCAATGAAAACGAAACTAAATTTGGCCTTCTTATTTAGTAAAATCACGTTCGCATAAGCAAGGCTATATTGGGAGATTCCGAATGTATTTTGTTTGTTTTGTAACATGCTAATTAATTAGTTCTCGAAGGTTAACTAAGTGAAACGAAGATTTAACCGGGCTAAACGAAGCTTTCGTTTTGCACATCCAGGGTTAGCTGAGCTAAGCCGCAGGCAAGTTTTTTTCTTTTGTTTTCGTTGACTCCAAGGCCAGCGTTTGCAAGGCGCATGAAAATGAATAACTGTCCAATTATCGATGACCGTGTTGTCTGCGCCACCGGCCCTTGTTGTCGTGTTCCTTATGCGGCACGTTTTCGCGGACTAGGTGGCAGTGTGCATCGAGGTCCACTTTTAAATGGGACACCTATTGTTGGCAACAACTTAATTCCGTAATGCACCAGCCCTGTTCCAGATCAATGAATAGTAGAAAAATTTGCTCATATTTATTTCTGTCGCGGGAAAGCTCATTAGTAGATCAATGTGATGAAATGGTGTTTGAGTTGAAGTCTAACGCACACACACACACACACACACACACACACACACACACACACACACACACACACATATATATGTATTTATATATATATATACATATATATATAGGTTTATTTCGGGACTAGCGAAAGAGAGACAGGTCTCTCTCTGCCCTCAACCGCGTCTTCCCCATTCCAGGAATTCCTGGGCTCTCGTCGCCACCTTAACCCGGTCCACCAACTTTCGCTGGTCTTCCAGTCCTGGGCACGACAGCATGGCATTCCACAGTTCTTCCTTGTCCTCTTCTGCCTTTTCTTATTCAGCAGTTTTTTTTTTCATCAGCCGTCTTCGGTTTCAGCGGTAATGCTTTCTTTTTTTTTTTAAGTTGATTGGCCTGCTCAGCTATCCCCAACTGCAACCTCGTTCCGGCGCATCAATAACGCTGTGCTGTGGGCTATGCGTTAACTTTCGTTCGCTTCAGTGAGAGTTTTGAGATACCATGCTATACGTTATACAGTCCTCGTCTTACGACGTGGTGCGCATGGAGCCATATTTTCCCTAGGTGTGTGGACAACCCCCTCCTGCAGGGCATCGACTACTAAATTAATTATGGGGTTTTACGTGCCAAAACCACTTTCTGATTATGAGGCACGTCGTAGTGGAGGACTCCGGAAATTTCGACCACCTGGGATTCTTTAACGTGCACCTAAAGCTAAGTACACGGGTGTTTTCGCATTTCGCCCCCATCTAAATGCGGCCGCCGTGGCCGGGATTCGATCCCGCGACCTCGTGCTCAGCAGCCTAACACCATAGCCACTGAGCAACCGCGGCGGGTATCGACTACTATTCAGCGAGCATCAAGGCGACGGTCGGAATCGGGACGACGCTCGCCATGGAGCGATGCGATTGTGGCGCCTCTGTCGGCGTCGAGCCGCACTGCAGACGGACTCAATCCTCAGTCATTCTAGGCTTTATCTAATCACTGGAGGGGATTACGACCCCGTCTGTGTACTAAGTGCGAATACGGAGTGTTCGCCACTCGGGCGCACATTCTCTGGGGATGCGAGGGTAACCCTCTCCCACAATCATTACTGCCAGCTCCCTCCGAGGAGGGTTGGAACCACCTGCTGACGAGAGCAGACAAGAAAACGCAACTCGCACTCGACTCGTGGGCCCAAGACGTCGCCCCCACCTGGGAGCCACACTAGGCCTACCTGCCCTAACTTCCTACCCTACTGAAGTACTATAGCACCAAACAGACGACACAAAAAGAAGAGACACGGACGAGTGCTTCCGTGTGCGCTCGTCCGTGTCTCTTCTTCTTGTGTCGTCTGTTTGGCGGTATAGTACTTCAGTAATTTGCACCAACTAGCCCAACAAAAAGTTCCTACCCTGCAGTGGCAAATAAAGTTGTTTCTCACTCTCTCACTCTCTCTCTCTCTCTCTCTCTCGAGCTGCACTGGTCGTGACGAGGACAGACTTGCTCGAGAGTGCGAGCAGGATCAAGACAAGATCAAGAGAACAAGACGACGTTTTTTTCTCTCTCCTAGCCTGGATTTGAAAGGGCATGTCAACACCACCGAAATCAACAATTTGAAGAGGAAGCAACAAACCAACATCAACAAGCTGCTTGTTGGGTACGATGGCACTTGTCGCGACAAAGTTCCAGCATTCAGTAAACGGCGACGATACCATACGGTGGGCATTGCAGGGTAGAGCGTGCAGTGGAAAATACACCACTGTGCAAAAGAAAAAGAAGAGAATTCTTGAAGGTGTGTTCCAGCCAGTTAGAGCTCCCCATTGGAATGACGTAACGGCGGAGGCGAACAACTTTAGATGTCGACGCTTGTTGGGAACTATGCTTTTGGAGAGCGGAGACACAGAGGAAAAGTTGCCCAGCAGTTGTACGAGAATTCGATGGTATCCTCGTGATGCAACCTAGGTTATTGGGTCTTACCTGGGTACGAAAGGCACGCTGGTAGTAAGACTGATTGACCCACCAGACGTGTAATGATCGTGGTCGTTAACATTCACGTAACATTTCGATGGTATCCTCGTGATGCAACCTAGGCTATTGGGTCTTACCTGGGTACGAAAGGCACGCTGGTAGTAAGGCTGATTGACCCACCAGACGTGTAACGATCATGGTCGTTAACATTCACGTAACATTTCACTTAGGTGTCTCACTGAAAGGGGAGGGGGGCTTAAAATAATGGGGTTTCACGTGCCAATACCATGATGTGATTATGATGAGTGTCGTAGTTGACCACCCGGGGTTCCTTAACGTGCACCTCAATCCAAGTACACGAGTGTGTTTGCATTTCGCCCCCTTTTGAAATACAGCCGCTGCAGCGGGGAACGAACCCGCGACCTCGGGCTCAGCAGAGCAACGCCACAGGCGCTAAGCTACAGCGACCGGGGTTCAAAGAAAGAACGAACAAACGAAGGAAGACTGGCGTAAACACTCAGCGGACTACGCGTTTGATAATCCCTCGTGTATACGTTGCCGACCGACGCTTTCCACACAAGGGCTGCAATGCTTCAGCTTATTGGGTTCCTACGAAAGTCGGGCGTTCGGGATCACTGGGTCGTTCGGAGAATTGAAAAAATAAAAATGTGGCGGAGGAGGGGGAGAGAGCGGCGTGGTGTAACTGGCGAGGGGAAGTGTGCAGTGAAATAAATATAAACACGGCGGAACTGATCAACCCCACCGGGGACCACCCACGCGAACCTCCGGTTTTCGAGCGAGCCGCCGGTCCGGGGCTTCTTGTACGCGTCTTGTCTAAACATTCGCGCCTCAACGCTTCGCTTGCCCAACTAGCGGGGACGGCGTGTGTATTTAGACGCGACACCCTCTTTGCTTAAGACGGTCCCTGTTTCTTTTCTCCCTCCCTCCCTCCCTCCCTCCCTCCCTCCCTCCCTCCCTCCCTCCCTCCCTCCCTCCCTCCCTTTCTCTCGCTTTTTTGGGAGGAGCAGGGGGAGGTGGAACCGAAAAACAAACACCTCAGCGTAGCCGACGCCTTCTTACTGGGCCCAGCCTACGTGTCGAAACCCACGCAGTGCAAGCAGAGCCGTGATGCCGCTTCGGCTACCGTAGTACCTCGAATTTAACCTGCTGAGTCGCAATACGCTTCTTGGGACGTGTCCGACGTTCCACGCGCTACTTGCCACGTACTCGAAGACGAGGTTGTCACGCGACCGCATTGTCGTGAGGGCACACGAGCGAGTTCGGACCATCGGGAGCCGCTCAGAAACCGTAACGCGAAAGACGCGGTCGCTGGCGCTATGTACGCCAGATATCCCGTACGCGGCGCAAATCCAGCCAGACAAAATCGCTTGACGATTGCAAGACAGTCTTTCGGACCTCTCTCGACTTCGTATTCGGCGCGGGGTACTGGAGGATACGTATAAAACACGAGCCTCACCACTGCACACGTTATCTACCCTATTTCGAATCTCATACTTCTTTTTATTTTTCCTTCTCCCTCTCCTACGTGCAGGGTAGCCAATCTGATGCGATCTCGCTTAGCCTCGCTGCCCTTTCCTTATTGGGTGTCTCTCTCTTCTGCCTCCGGACGCTCGAAACAGGAGGACAATGCGGTGTGGCACCTCAAGATTCTTTTTAATTATTGAGTTTTACGTGCCAGAACCACGAACAAGATGTTCATTAGAGGCGCGTTTATTCTCTGTTGTTCTCTTGCCAAATAACACGTATGCCTACGCATTGTACTATTGACATGCACGGTGGCAACGTGATCGCCTTTCAAGTTTACTTCGGGTGAAGAAAACTTCTATTCAGCCTGTAAACACATTTAGCAACAGTTATGGCTTAATTTTACTCGGATAACCGTCAATATCCACTGGAATAGAAACGAGGTTTCAAGAGGTTTAGCCGCTTGCCAATCTTGTCTATACCGCTAGGTTTAAGCATTCGCTTTACAAAAAGGTAGAATTTTACGGCGGCCTATATGGGAACTGAGCCTTTCTTGCTGCTCAAGCGCCGTGTTCCAGCCTTCACCCTACTGCACCGTTTCTCGTGTGACAGAGCCAGCTTAACGGTCGGAACTAAAGAAAACGAACTAAAGGCAGTAAAAGAGGTTTAGTAAAAAAAAAGATAAACTTACATCCACAGCGACCAAAGGCCAACCAGACGCCACTCGCCAAACGCCCTCCTCTCCCCTTCCCCCGCCGTCACCCTTCCCACCTCCTGAGGGCTTCCCCGCAGACGATGAAATGGCCAGTCGAGTAACGGTCCCCCGACTGGAAGTAACGAAGAAGCAGCGCAGGCCTGGGAAGTACGACGTTAATTTAAAAGCGCAAACGCAGATGCAATAAAGGGGGAGTCTAGGTTTTCAGCGGCTTCTGGGACGGTCGGAAGAGCGAACAAAAAATAAACGGTGTGGTGAAACAAGCCGAGTCAGCCAAGGAGTGCTCCTTTGGCGTGGTGTGCGGTATCTTTCAAAGGACGCCGCAACTTCGTAAACTCTCCCTTCCCCCCGCCCCGCGCTTCCTCCCTCTTCCCTTCCTACCGTGGATGGAGTGGATCACACTACTGCGCAAGCAGAGTGGCACGGCCGTGAACTCCAAGATGCACCACCTCGGTCATGGGAGAGAGTGTAAAAAAGTAGTTACTTCAATGGAAATAAAAGGGGTGGGGTGAAGGAGGGCAGGCTAAACTGTTTGCCCAGCGCTTGGCTTCGTCCGTCATCTGCCAGCTGACGCATATGCTTTGACGAATGGGAAAATATCGATGACCTCGACGGACGTGAAAGGAAAGAAAAGAAACAGCTATTTGGGGAATTTTGGTTCCTGCATCGAAGACCCTCGAATAGCGCTGTCAGCCTCGCCGTCGCTAGCAACAAGTGAGTGCACTGCTGGCACTGTTAGTCGTAAATGACAACGTGCAAGTGCTTTGGGGACAATAATAAGAATGTTGCTTGATTTTAGTGGTTCGAATGTGTACACAAGGAACATTGAGATAAGCGAGATTGGTATACTACGGGTATAGTATGTCTCCCCTACTGTCGCCCGAATGGGTCTTTACGGTAATTGAATGCATGCATGAATAATTTATTGTTATATATATGTGTCACTCTGATAACTGATTGAGGCAGCTGACGTGCGAAGTACACGAAAAAGAAGAAGCCCGTTGCGACGCCAAGCACTTGAACATTACCACGCAGACGACTCGCTGTGCCATGATTTTTGATTGCTCCTTTGTGCAATCATTTTTAAATAAAGAAGGCTTACGCTACATTTGACGTCGGCAAACACTCAATGTAACTTCTACGCGCATTCGAGGTGTTATCCGGATGCCCTTACCGATGTTAGCGAGCATGTATTTAACAATTAAGGTTTTCTTTTTCAACTTTGATGCTGCACCTCTATAATGAAGTCGTTCATAGCTCGAGGTTTTATATTAACATGTATCTGCGCTTTACAGTGGATACTCACAAAAGGAAAATACATATATACGGGTAAAATGTCGTTATTTAATGTTTTGTTACGAAAAAACAACATAGACGCGTGCTCACCGGCACAACTGTTTAGGTCTGCACCGTGAGCAACGTTTGCACGCGGGTGGGTCCGACTCTGACTAATGATGTGTTTAAGTATGGGAAACATGGACTTGGGAGTTATTACTGCCCAACATTCACTTCATGTCTGGACTCCTCGCGGTGTTGAGTGACTCACGTTGTCCGGCGCTGATCTCCGCTCTACTGCATAAGCAGTTTCGCATACGGAGATGTTGTATTTAGGCTAGCATTGTAATTAACCGATTGAGATAGGATCAATTACTTAAGTGCTTCTCTGGGGTCCTTTTCTGTGTTTTGTCCACGAGGATAGAAATCTGCTAGAAACTATATATATATATATTCTGCATGCCCAGTCGAGCTTGTTACATATTCATCGACAAGACATTTAACGGAGTAAAAAGAGTGCGCATAATTTTGCAAAACCCATGTAAAACACGTGTGTTGAATTTATCTTGCTATGAAAGGCAGTAATGCGCTGTATAACACGAATTCGTCAAGCGGTTGACGTAGAAACCGCCTTCTGCAGAAAATGACCAAACTGCACACTACTGTTACAGGGCTGTGAGGCCACTATACTGACGGCTATGCTGCGCACTGACGCAGCTCTAGGAGGCTTACATGCTTTAGCCGTCATTTTCAGCGAAGAAAGCAGATGCGCGGCCCATTTTCGTGCCATTTTCCTTTAGGAAACCGCACGGAGGTACACTATGCTTAGTGGCTATGGTGTTGGGCTGCTAATCACGAGTAGGCGGGATTGAATCCCGGCCATGGCGGTCGCATTTCGATGGGGGCGAGCTGCGAAAACACCCGTGTACTTAGATTTAGGTGCACGATAAAGAACCCCAGGTGGTCCGAATTTCCGGAACCTCCCACTACGGCGTGTCTCATAACGAGATCGTGGTTTGGCACGCAAAACTCTGTAATTAAAATTTTTAGGTACACTAATATTTGTGGAGTCACACCTACGCTTCACAATGAGAACAAGAAATGATGTGAGCTAGTCACCTGTAATAAACATAAAAAAAATATTGCCGATAGCTTCTGAAAAAGAAAGAACCCTGCACAGCACGGTCTTCGTGTTTTTGGCATAAAAGAGCCATTTTTTAAGACTTGGGGCCTGATAACTGGGACAACCTGTATATCATTTGTCCGCTGTATAAGCCCTAACGGGTAAAGTTCAAAAACTGCAATACTCGTTTCTGGTGCAGAGTTGAAAATGTGTAAATATTGTGACCGGGTTTTTTTTTTTGTACGGCTTAACAACTTTGAACGAGCTTTCTACCATATCTGAGGCCCTAAATTAAATTTCTCTCACCCGCCGTGGTTGCTCAGTGGCTATGACGATGGGCTGCTGAGCACGAGGTCGCGGGATTGAATCCCGGCCACGGCGGTCGCATTTCGAAGGGGGCGAACTGCGAAAACACCCGTGTACTTAGATTTAGGTGCACGTTAAAGAACCCCAGGTGGTAGAAATTCCCGGAGTCCTCCACTACGGCGTGCCTCATATTCAGAAAGTGGGTTTGGCGCGTAAAACCCCATAATTTAATTTAAATTAAATTAAAATTCTGCTTCGCGAGTGATTAGTTTTATCTCACTTCATTCTTTTCTGCAGAATGCAACAAATGTCATTCAAATCGGTCCAGCAGTTGTCGAAAAGTGTTTCTGCGTTTTGCGCGTATTTCAATAGGGAAAAGCGAAGTTGCCCGCGTAACGGCAGGGTGCGAAGAATCGATCCAGCTCGTTGAGCAGCCAATGAGCCGTACTGCTCGACCGGGAACCCGAGAGTGGTCCTTCAGTGGCGAAACATATAGGCTGCAACTACTGTGGAGAGTGGTACTACTACGGTGTGTCTCGGTCTGAAAATAGAACACCCGAATGCGGAAGGGGACTTCCTCCCACGCCTGCGCTGAGAAGTTTGAGGTTGACGAATGGTGGGGAGGAGAAAATGAGGAAAGCGCTTGACATGAGCTTGAAGAACGCCGTGTTATGCGTTCACACAGATAACACAAGCCTCTCGCCATGACTCCCGACAGCTGGACGCACGTCTTTCAACACCAGCGAGGGATATAGGTGAGGTTTAGAAAGCCATTGGATGGCGGGGCCGAATTCACAAAGCTTAGTCATTCAGACAATACCTTCCTTAAAACGTATATTTTAGACTTACGACAATAAATTTAAATTTTAAGCTTTCGTTCGCAAGTGACGGGTGCGATTGGCCAGCCTGTTTTGATAATTATATGATGGACGTGATGATTGTCTAGCACTTGTTGTTACGAACGTTTCTAGCGTAGGAAGCCTCAATGGATGCGAGCACGTATCTAAAAAAAACAAAACAAATAAAAACAACATCAACCGCGTCTCTGGGTGTGTCCTGATTTCGATCAGCATTGTAGACAGTCTACGTTGTAATAAACGAGGCAGCTTTGAGTCGAATCAACGGAGCGATTCTGGAACCGCCTGGAAGACATCTCTCTGACATGACGCCAGATGGCGCGTCGACAAGAAGAAAAGTAACAGGCGATTGGAGGATTGGTGGAAGAAAAGTAGGGGAACGACAAAAGGCGGAGACGTACAAAAGCACAATTCGCAATAGGGGATCAGAAAATTTGGGCGTGGTAGTTCCATCATAGTGTTTATTTTCTTTTTTAATTGTGTACCCTAGGTAGGTCATTATGCAGTATAATAGCAAGAGCTTGGTGGCGCAACCCACCACCCCGTTCCAAAGGGGACGCTCCTAACATCCATCCATCCATCCAGGTTAGAAAGGCAGAAATATATATATATATATATATATATATATATATATATATATATATATATATATATATATATTTCTGTGAGCACACGAACTTCCAGTTTCAGTTCAGAAACCTGATCACCGCCATTTGGTTTGTCAAGAAAGTAGTCGGCGCCACTTTTGACATGGATAATATATTCGTGAAGCTCTCTTTTTTTTCCAGCTCCTTGAGACTTCACCCTTTCATGCCCAGCGTTGCCCAGAAGCAACCGTTCACAAATTAACTTTTTCTCCTCGTCAATTGCTGTGAATTGATAGACCTAAAGTCATTTGATGACACGCCTGAGTATTCTCAACCTTGCAAAGGGAGACAGGCGGTAACACTACCTGCTCATTGTTCTAGCGGAACGAAGGACGCAGAGAGATTTCGTCACGCTAACTCGATGGCAAACACTAAATGAGTAAATTTGTACTGTCACAACAAAAACAGGTGCTTTTCTAACTGAATATTTAGTTTAGTTTGCCTCAGGCTACACAAGCGGGGCTACGTGTGGTAGTCATGCACGTCCATGACATCTTGTTTATGCGTAATGAACAAGCAAAAGATAGTGTTGTCCTGGGGCAACGTGGGGACATGAGGGTTTGTGAATGATGTTACACGTGCGTGTAGGTGTTGTCCAGGATACGCAGACAATATAACTGCCGTACAAATACTTACGTAAACGAATTTTTTTAGCGTTTGGTCACGCTTATCACAATGTTTAATAAATTATGAGGTTTTACGTGCCAAAATCACTTTCTGATTATGAGGCACGCCGTAGTGGAGGACTCAGGAAATTTCGACCACCTGGGGTTCTTTAACTTACACGTAAATTTAAGTACCACAGGCGTTCTAGCATTTTGCCCCCATCGAAATGCGGCCGCCGTGGCCGGGATTCGATGCCGCAACCTTATGCTCAGTATCTCAATGTTTGTTGTTTTTATAAAAGAAGGAATGTATCAGTAGTAACTAAAAAGGCCAAACTAGCAGGCTTCCTAGCCGCGAAAAAGAAATTTGACTTTTACAAGTGGACTTTCTGTCAAACGAATTAGAAAAAGACGGGGAAGCGCCCTCTTACAGCAAAATTATCAGACTCTATCTAGTCAGTCGGGATTATTTCACGGCATCATCCTCACGGAAAAAATAAACCTTGAGCAACGGAAGCGATAAGTGCATACATTAAAGAGAGCTTGTTATTGTCGTCAGGAAAGTGACAGGTGTATTCAGGTAAAACCTCTTATCTCATCTAAGAAAAAGAAAAATGAAATTTAACTCAAGGACTTTACAGAGCCAAAACCACGATTTAATTACGAGGGCCGCCGTAGCGGGGCCACTACGCGTTAATTTTTAAAACCAGCTGGGGTTCTTTATTGCGTGCCTAAATATACGCACACTAGCGTTTTGGCATTTCGGCTCCGTGGAAATGGAGCTGTCGGAATCGAACCCCGTACCTGGAGTCCAGCAGCGCAACGCCATGGCCTCTAAGATCCGCGGCGGTGGGTACGAGGGCAAAAAGAAGGCCTGGGAAGAGTGACGACTCGATGCAGGCAGCACCATAGAACGTGAATTCGCTAAGAATTAATGTCGTCAGAGCTCGTAGCCCGTTGTTTGGAAATCGAGAAGCAAAGGGATGGCTGGCTCTCCTTGATGATATAGGATGTATGACGTGTTCGCTCAGTGACTTTTCGTCTTCCAACCCACGTATACCACGGCTCCAGAGAGAGAGAGAGAGAGAGAGAGAGAGAAGGGAAGACGGAAAGGCAGGGAGGTTAACCAGACTGAGTCCAGTTTGCTACCCTACACGTGGGGAGGGGAATGGGGAGTGAAAGAGGGAGAGAGAGAGAACTTAGGTGTAGGATGTCTATAGTCGGGCACTCAAGTCTGTTGCCCTCAGGTAGCGAAAAAGCGCTCGAACTGCTTTCTGGGCCAATGAACTGTGAGGCCAGGCTCCCAAGATCTTCGCTTCCGTAAATGGCCTGTCACCCAGTCTACTCATGGCACACTGGAGAGTCTCACGCTTATTATCGAAGCGAGAGCAGCGGCTCCAGATTTTGCCATGCACCATGGCTCCTGGGGTTTCGTCAAGCTGCTGATCGCAGGTTTAAACTCGGGGTTCCATCCAGACTTGGACTCGATACACTCTAATAAAGGTCTTGCAGGACGCGCGCGAGCGCGTAGCAGGAGTATCCCACGTGGGGACCGAAGGGGAGTACCTGGTGACTGCTGCGCGGGCGTGCCGGACGGCAGCCACGACCACAACAAGATACGTTTGTGGAAAACAATAGTGTATTTGATTCGGTTTGATTTGAACCCAACCTCTCACTCTCTCTAGTGAAGGGGCCAGTGCCTGCCAGGTCGCGCGCGCATGGAGGACGGGCAACCGGTTCGCGTTTTCACTGTCACAAAGTTTACGCAACATACAAGTTTCGCGAACCCACGCGTCGGCTACGGTGCGTGTTTCGTCACGTGCAAGCGAAGCCTAATCTAATCCTGTTCCTAGAGCATGGTTGAAGTAGTAAAGGCAAGGCGCAGAAGACCACAGGACTTAAGAAGAAGAACACAAACGACAGGACCAGGCGCTGGTCCTGTCGTTTGTGTTCTTCTTCTTGAGTCCTGGTCTTCTGCGCCTTGCCTTTACTACTTCAACAATGAACCAACTAGCCCAAGCAAGAGTTTTACTAGAACATGGCTCTGTGGTCGCCGAACGCTGTCTTTCCCAGGCTCGCGAGCGGTATAGTGGACCCAGAGGCCCAACCCAGACATGGATAACGAGCCCCATTGAGTGTGCCCGCTACTTCCTGGACTTTGTATACGGGCCGCTAGTCTTCTGCCATGCTGTAATCCATTTAGAATCTATTTAGAAATAGTAATCAACATCAACATCAACGACAACGACGGCAACTACGACAGCGACGACAACGACTACGATAACAACGATGAAAACGACGACGACATCAACAACTACAACAGCAACCTCAACAACACTAGCTATCTCTGGTTATGATGCCTTCTGAACGCGCTCACATGGCGCACAAGTATGACAGCTATGAATACAAAGACGAATAGGAACAGGCAAGAGAGGACTGGTGCTGAACTTTGCGGCCGTCTCCGTAGATGTTCTTCTTCAGGGAGTTGCAACACGGTCCGCAAGATAAACCAACTTGTCTAGATCAAGGTAATGTTCCACGGGAGCATTGTAGTAGTAATCGGTTCTTTATTTAAATAACTAGATAAATGATGAAAGGAAAAACATGCTGCTGATCATAGTAACTGTCTAGAGAAGTCTGCTGACACTTTAACCTTGGTGAGCAGTGGGGCAGAGTGAGGGTAAACGTAAAAGGAAAGAAAGGATAAAGGAAAAATATTCACATGAAACATCGGACACGAAGGAGGAAGAAATCGGTACATTCCGTCTATCGACATGCGAACAAAATGCGTTACACCACGTCCGACGATGGGCTGATAAAACGTTTTGGTACAGCTTTCGAAGAAAGTTGGCTGGCAGTACAAAGCGCCGAGAGCGACTCCAGTTACAGAGAAACTCCAGCTACAGTAAATGCGTTGCTCCGCTCTGGAAAATTTCGCCGTAACGGCAGCTGCAGGGTACGATAAAGAGGGCCGTCGTTCGCTTGCTACATCTCGCTCCTCGAACTACCACGGCGTGGGAGCAAGCAATAGATCACGGCAGTGATATGCGGGAGAGGGGCTTAGGGCCGATTTACGCTCGAGCCGCCCATCGCCGCAAGCCGCACCGCACGCGTGTGGTCGCGCGAAAGATTGCACGTATCCAGCACTTGTGCACAAATTACCATTTACACTCGCTGTGCAGGGCCCAGGCAGTCACTCTCAGACTTCTGCAAACAAGCACTTACCCGAGCCCCGCGGCGCTGCACACAATGTACCCCGAACGGTTCCCAAGCCCGGACTGCCCTCTGTGTGGTGATTATGCGGACTTCGAACAAGTCCTGTGGGGCTGAGCCTCTGCTGGTCCCCCTTTCACTCACGAGGAAATGATGAAGCTAATTAGGGCCCAGGATCCGACCTCTCAAATCCTGGCAGTCCAGAGGGCTCGCGACAGGGCCGTCAGGTTCCACCTGATGGTCCCCGAGTGGGCGTAGCCAGGTGGCGTGGAGTTTACTTACGCCTATAGTGGACAAAATAAAGTTGTTTCACTCACTCACTCACACTGTGTGCACAGTGTATACCTTACACATTGTAAACCGAAATTTGCGCTCAAGTGTTTGATACGTGCAATCTTTCGCGCGACCGCACGCGTGCGGTGCGGCTTGCGGCGATGGGCGGCTCGAGCGTAAATCGGCCCTTAGCGCGCGAGATTCTTCTGATGTCTGCTGTCGGGGTGTACAGCCAGAACGTGTTGATGGTGTCTTCACCTCTTGTCGTTGTGGGTTGTCACGTGCCAGTTTACTAAATCCATGCACCGTGGGCGGAAGCTGAGCGACAGACCACTACCCCGACCCGTTTGTGTCTACTCTGGAACGATGTTGTGATTGGTCGGCAGCTGTCCGCTGGCCAATCAGGCCAAGCCAGGTGGATGTATACGAATGTCAAGACATTGAGGCTTGGAGTCGCACGGAAATAAGGTGCGGAAAAAAAAAGAAATCGAGCAGTTGCGCAATCCGCAACTCGTGGGAAAAATGTTTATGGCGAAACGTCGACACATATATAGCCCGCACGTTGGCTATACTTCTGAAAGCGTGGGCTCTCATTTAACCAAAAATTCCTACACCAACTTGTATTGCTCTTCGTCGATGTTTGTTTCGACGAACGGGAAAACTGGTTTGCACGAAGTGCTCGTATAAAATTCTGCCTTGTCATGCAGCGCTCCGGCTCGTAACTAGAACTCAAGGGGACTTTCGAATCGAGAAAGCGCTGCTACTACAACCTCTGTCACTTGCTAACCCATTGCATGAATTTATACGACAGACCTATGCACATATGTTTAAGTGCTGCAATGGTTTAAGAAGGCATATCGGCCGAAGAAGAAATGTTTCCAGTTCGGGCGACGTGATTCCCGACCCTCCAGCATTGCAACCACGTTCCTGTTGTCTCAAGCAAACCCCATCATTGGACTGCTTTTCTCAGCCACATTTTTCTGCATAAATTTCAGAAGATGTCAAAGCCTTACTAATAAAGAAAACACTTGAACTATTTGAGGCAAAGAGTAAGTATTTTATCTAAACACACTGAGCGGTCACAATTTTTTTATCGGAGAGCTTGAATTCGCAGTCCAAAAATGACATTTAGGACTTACGACGGCGAGACTTCAAGGTGCTTGTTAGCTTACTATATAGAAAATTCAGCGACAATCACAATACTACGTATTGAAATGTCTAAGCGCAGCTATATAGCGCATTTTCATTTCGCGATATAGCTAGGCATCGCACCAATCAGCGCACCGATTGACAGAGCCGCGACACGAATTGCTATACGTATATATTGTTGCAGATCGATTAAACATTCAACATAGAACGCATCAAGAATTGACACTTCGGACTCTATACCTGACTCGCCGGAGTTAGTGTCTCGAGGTGATTGAAACGATCATTGTCGCTCACAACAGTACGAACACGTAAGAACGCTTCCGAAAAAAAAAAATAACTTTCTCGACTCCTAGGCGCTTTCTTGGAGATCAGGCCTGATCGCGTGAGGGCTAGAGAATCGTTAAACAGTTCTTGCTTGATTTCTCAACCGCCAGGCAGCATCTTGTTTCGCCGGCGAGGCGATTTGCATGCCATTGCGTGTTCTCATTCGTAAAAAAATGAGAAGATTTGTTTTTTTTCATAGCATTAGAGTAACATTAAACATTTAAATGCATTTCGATTACCACAGTATGCATATTCGTTGAACAGTTGCAATTCCCTTTCAATGCGTTTCCGCTTTGCATCTTCTTCTGCGCGGTCTCTTCTCGTCGGCAGTGATCACTTGTTTCCCTTGCTTTTAGCCATGCGTGGCCTGCGTGTGTGCGATAAACATCTCCGCGGAGTTCACGCCTTTTTTGCCGCCATCGAGCGTGGGCTCTGATTTAATCACAAATTGCTACACCAACTTGGATATTCTCCGCGCACTGAGACGTTCCAATTTCGCAATAGGAGCGTGAGTGGAGAAATTATTGTTCAGCTAGGGCAATTGGTGATCGAACTAGTATAAGGTATTGGCGCAAGTAAAGGAACACGCTAGGAAACACCGCCACAGATTTCTCTGCCAGGTAAACCACATCTTCTTCGGGCGGAAATCGGAATCGGAGTCGAGAGGCGAACAATCGCTTTGCGCACAAGGCTGCCTTCATTGTTTTGGTGTAAATCGTCACTTACAGCGCATACATAGACAGAGGACAAAAAAAGCGACGTCGACAAGCGCTTTTCTACGTCTCTATTTTTTGTCCTCTGTCTATGCATGCGCTGTAAGTGACGATTTATACCATGGAATACCAACTAGCCCGTACTCAAACCTTGCTTCATTGTTTTGTCGTGATCCCATATTGAGCAGGCGAGTAGAACGATGACTATCCTACAAATACATAAATGGCCCCTGTCTTGTATTTGTAATATTATTATTCCTACGATAAAGTTGTGCGTAAGAGCAGATGCGAGCCAGCCGCATACATATCGGACATGTTATTAGCGAGCGCGTATGGCCTATGTGAAACACCTTTTAAACCTGAAAAAGCTTTCCAAATAAGGCCCTTGCAAATTTCAACATACACATGCGGATTTACACAAGAGGTCTACGCCGACATGATTGTGACCGCCGTTATCTTGTACAGCTAGACAGTTCGTTACAAACTTCTGTATGGCGTCCGTGGATTGATATTGAAGAACGCCGCGGGAGCTCTGAACAGAGCAACAATGTTGGGGGTCGTCTCTGGAACAGTACATGCACAAAAAAAATGTGTTAATTCGGCAACACTCTCGTCAGATGGGCCAGCAAATCGTGAGTCATTCTGAACGGCGAAAGCAGCTTCTCTTATAAGTTGAGTAGCGCTGCATCGTTTCTTCGGGGAACGTTACACGGGGGAGAGGGTTCGAGCTGTAAAGCAGCAAACTCTCAGCTCGGAGCCGAGGCCTTCCCGGAAGCTCCTGGATGCTCAACATCTGAGCAAGGGCTTACTTCGTGCTTCGGCTGCGAACCGGAAACCATCAGGCTTTTTACGGCACCGACTACAAGGGTGATCCCGGACCCTGGCGCTACAGACGCCGTCTTGCTCTGCTTCTCTGATCCATTATCGATGGCGGCAAAAAAGGCGTGAACTCCGCTGAGATGTTTATCGCACGCACGCAGGCCACACGCATGGCTAAAAGCAAGGGAAACAAGTGATCACTGCTGACGAGAAGAGACCGCGCAGAAGAAGTTCCAAAGCGGGAACGCATTGAAAGGGAATTGTAACTGTTCAACGAATATGAATACTGTGGTAATAGAAATGCACTTAAATGATTAATGATTCTCTAATGCTATGAACAAAAAACCAAGCTTCTCATTTTTGACGAATGAGAAACAAGATGCTGCCTGGCGGTTGAGAAATCAAGCAAGAACTGTTTAACGCTCCTCTCGCCCTCACGCGATCAGGCCTGATCTCCAAGAAAGCGCGTAGGAGTCGAGAAAGTTTTTTCTTTTCGGAAGCGTTCTTACGTGTTCGTACTGTTGTGAGCGACAATGATCGTTTCAATCGCCTCGAGACACTAACTCCGGCGAGTCACGTATAGAATCCGAAGTGCCAATTCTTGGTGCGTTCTATGTTGAATGTTTAATCGATCTGCAACAGTGTATACGTATAGCAATTCGTGCCGCGGCTCTGTCAATCGGTGCGCTGATCGGTGCGATGTCTCACCATATCGCGAAATGAAAACGCGTTATATAGCTGCTCTTAGACATTGCCTTACATAGTATTGTAATTGTCGCTGAATTTTTTATATATTCAGCTAACAAGCACCTTGGAGACTCGCCGTCATAAGTCCTAAATGCCATTTTTGGACTGCGAATTCAAGCTCTCCGATAAAAAAATTGTGACCGCTCAGTGTGTTTAGATAAAATACCTACTCTTTGCCTCGAATATTTCAAGTGTTTTCTTTATTAGTAAGGCGTTCACATCTTCTGAAACTTATGCAGAAAAATGTGGCTGAGAAAAGCAGCCCAAGGATGGGGTTTGCTTTATACAACAGGAACACATGAGAAGCGAGAAATCGGCTCCACTTACCGTCATTGGAGGTAGTAGTAAAGTGTTGTGAGTCACGTCGGCCGAACTGGACACATTTTTTATCGGCTGATACGCCTTCATAAACCATCGTAAAACATAAGTGCATAGGTCTGTCGTAAGAATTTATGCAATGGGTTAGCAAGGGACAGAGGTTGTAGAACAGCGCTTTCTCGATTCAAAAGTCCCCTTGACTTCTACTTACGAGCCGGAGTGCTGCATGACAAGGCCGAATTTTATGCGAGCACGTCGTGCGAACTAATTTTCGCAGTTCGTCGCAACAAACATCGACGAAGAGACGGAACAAAAGATCCACATCAAATTTTATGCGAAACTGGACAGCAAGCACGCAGAAATTTGTAGAATGTTGTAAAATACTAATGAAACGCATGACGTAAAGGAAGGAAGGGCGTTAAGTGGGTGCAGTGTTCCCTGGGAATATCGTGAAGATTCCAAGGATGATACAAGGTTAGAACGCCAGGTTCCACCTCATGCGAAGATGAAACGTCGATCGTGCGCATGCGTTCTTTTATCCTGTGTGACTCCCCGAATGATTGATTCTTAGAAATATATCAGACACTTTGTTCGTGAAAGTCGTCCGTTCATCAGATTTTTGCTGACATTTTGAAGATTGGAAAAGATTCTAGCCAAAATGGTGCCGGAAATGCTGATTCCCGTAGAAGAGTTGAGACAAGAAGACTGTTGTATTGACTAGAAACCTTCAGACGAAAGCGAGAAATTCTTGCAAAGGTTCATCACCAGCCATGAAACTTAAATTTACGAAAACGTCGTCGAGCTGAAGTTCCCGAATGAGGAGCGAAAAAAAAAAATGAGCGAAGCTCGCAGGAAAAAAAGAAGGACGGGAGAACAAAGCAAAAATCAAAGTATGTTGACCATGTTTTTTGGCTGCCATGGAACTTTCCACCACGAATCTTCACCTGCTGGTCAGACTGTCAAGGAAGTTTTCTACGTGAAAGTCTTGAAGCATCTGAGAGATCATGTTCGTCGCATGCGATCAATATTGTCGAAAAAAAAAAGGAACGCTGGATTCTGCGCCTCAGTAATGGAACTAAGCGCTTATATTTACAGTGTGTGGTTTTTACAACGAAGTTGTCTATGGTTAGAGTCCCAGGATTTTTTCGCGTCTGTCTCGTCGACAGAAAACCCCGTGGACAGATGTCGGTGGCACTGCAGGGCCAGAAGACATGATTCATACCTCAGCAAAGGAGAGAGAGAGAGAGTGGTCTTAGGAGGAAGGCAAGGAGGTTAACCAGGCTGAGCCCTGTGGGATACCCTGCCCTGGGGAAGGGGGAAAGCAGAGGCGTGAATCGAACACACAGCACAGCTTTCGTTTCAATACAGAACGCACAAACAAACAAACAAACAAACAAACAAACAAACAAACAAGCAAGCAAGCAAGCAAGCAAGCAAGCAAGCAAGCAAGCAAGCAAGCAAGCAAACAAACAAACAAACAAACAAACAAACAAACAAACAAACAAACATACAAGCAAGCAAACAAACAAACAAACAAAAAAGCCGTCAAACGACATGATTGACGATGAGGCATGTACACTTCCGCTTTGATCGACGTACGTTACCGTCAGTCCCTCGCCGGTGGTCGTTGTCGGATACCTTAACGTTGGCATCTCAAAACCGGAAACAATGCACTGTGGTTCACCCACTTCGTGGGAGAGTTTGGCCTCGGTTACTTTAACAATCCGATTCAACCAACTACCGTACACGGGTAATGAAGTGACTTAACTATGGCCAAAAACATTCCTCAAATAAGAACGGAAAACATGTGTGCATATAATTTCAAAGGGGTAATCTGAAAGGAGTAATCTCAAAGTAATAAATAAGTGCGTTTTAAGCTGCACTGAAACGCATGTGTGTCTATTATCACTTTGACGAGCAAAGTACATAATGGGCGCACATCATGGGATCAGTGTTTGAGAAGGTTCTCTACAATAGGTGCAACATAACTACAGCTTCGCTGACCAACCACCGTCACACGAGTGGATTGACGGTGACTTTTTTTGTTTTTTGGCAGACAGTTCCATCCCTGCGCTGGAGCCCCCATAATTCTTGATGACGCGAGTATTTCTTATTTTGTTTGTTCCCAAAGTACAGCCTAACGCCTCAAGTGCAACATTTCGGGGATTTTGGGAGGAGAATTCATAATCACATGACTCGGATCCGCTGCTGAAGCACTTATCCGTAGAGAACTGCCGAGTGTGGTTCCACCAATGGTGTAGGAGCTCCACCCAGTGTGTATTCTCTAACAAGGAGTATTTTGAACGTGACCACATTGATGTACTCGAAAGTTTTTGAATATTTTTTGTTTAAACGTGCAAGCACCAACATTTTGCTCACACCTGATATCTCTGGTGTCCTTTCAAAGTTCCAATTCACGCAAAGCAGAACAGGACTGAATTGTCACCAACGCGCTATCGCAAAACGACATACAATGTGATGTTTTGTCTCATTTTGGAAAGCGTTGGAGGCGAAATGAAATAAAATGCTTTTGTTGCCGGCGAAAATGTTTAGAAAACCTACTGTATGTTGTTGCGCGGTCAAACGCTGATGAAGTATTCATCATAACGTCGCAAATCTTGCTAGAGCGATTAGCACGGCCGTTGTTCGAGGACAAGCAAACTTTATCACGTAAATTTCGACCTTTACGCAGCATTATATGTTCTAACCACTCCCATCGACGTTGTCATCTTTATAATACATGACTGGCGTTAGCTATGGAGGAGCAAGAACATTAACGCAGCGCCAATCTGTCAGCAGAGGAAGAAAAACGGACGCGGCTTCACGCGCCTACACGCAGACTGAAAGAGAGGAGGCGAGATTTCCATGCCGTCACGTGACTGCCGCAGCGGCTCGCCACCACTTGCTGTGGCCGCAGCTGCGTATTCGTGGCGCGCTCGCGACGCGGCGTCGCAGCCACGTCACGGACTTCTGGGGCTCGATCTTGTACGGGTGCGATCTTGTAGCAGACGACACGGAATGATTGACAGCAGATATCACGTCACAATTGACGTCATGGCATTCGGCACGGTTCAAATTGACGAATGGTATTTGGCTCGGTGGAACGAACCGCCTCCGTTCTATTTTGGAACGCGTACAAGATCGCACCCCTGGTGCCGTTTGGCTGCTACAGACGCCGCCTTTCTCGCTCAGTGGGTGATTTGACGCTTTCGCATCGAAATTTGCCATTTGTGAGGCACTCGGCGCGACAGGACGGCTTGACCCAAGCCGTGGCACACTGGCATGCTGCTGCTTTTCACGCGAGAAGGGCGAAAGAAAAATGGCAGTTCCTCCCGAAGCGTCGCCTGCGCTAGCGAACGTAGCGACACGCTTAAAATCGTTGGACGGTTGCTCCACTGGTGCTGCTCGGCAAAAGGAACAGCGCAGAGTCCTGGCTGCTACAAGGCTACTCCACAACGCTGGTGCGGTGAGAAGTGCCGCCTCTGGCGTCGGCGGGGCTGTCCCTCGATTGTGAGCGAGATGAGGTCGACGTCGGCACACGGTCAGCACTGAGTGAAATATTAGATAATGTTACAGCTGATCGCATGGAGGTTTTAAAGAACTTTCTTTTTCGGACATCCTTGGCTTTACCACGCTCACTCGTGATCGAGCGGCCTTGGATCGAGTGTCCGTCCTGCTCAGGCAAGTGCGTAGACACAGCAAGTCAGCAGTAATACGAACTAAAATGTGGGGTGTCACGTGCCAAAACCACGAGTTGATTATGAGGCATGCCGTAGTGGGGACTCCGGTATAACTTTGACAACCAGGAAATCTCGAACGTGGCCACAATGCACGCGACACGGGGGACACGCCTGACGACATTCGCAACGCGTTGGCTTTTTGGGCACGGCTCTCGATTTCCAGGCAAAACATCCAAGCTGTTGGGCGACGCTGATCCCGAGTGGGTGCCCACGTTGTATCTCGGCCTCAGCAGAGACGAACCAAACATCGCAGCTGATGAAACTCGCCTTCACCATTCCAAAGACCGCCGCCACCGCAGTGAGGACGGCAGGCTGCCAGTTCTCTATGACGGACGCGCCACTACGAGAACTTGGACTGAGCCTGGAGGGAGAGTCCAACAGCGTGTCGCCGCCTCCGAGCTGCGATGAGGCTTCGGAAACAAGCGCAGGTGAGCTTGCACCAAACATGTTTCACATAAGCTATGAAGCTCTCACTTGGTTCTGGGTGCACGAAAACAGACAGTCTTTTCTTTTTTTCTTCGCAGGCGAAGCTGTGTAGGCAGATCTCTCAACACAACAGTTGCATGCACTGCAAGTCCGTAAGACAAGAAGGACTACAGAAGTGTGCACGTTAAAGAAGGGAAAAGAAAGTCAAGGCGTTACCGATGCATCGCTTCTGGAGGACGACGGAAAAGCAGTTTTCTGCCACTGTTTTCGCTTCGACAGACAAAGTCAGATTCTCCGGCGTGCATTGAATAGACGGCACGATAGGCCATTTACAGAAGCAGAGGTCCTAGGAGCCTGGCCTCACAGCGCATCAGCTCAGTATGCCACTCGATCTTTTGTACAGTACCTAGAGGCGACATACTTGAGTACCCGACCTTGGATACGCTGAACCAGGCCTGGTTCATGTAAAGGTGCGATCAAGACTCGTGTCATATCTCTCTCTTCTGTTTACTCAACCTCCCCCCCTCCCCCCCCCTGACTTCAGCTCGTGCAGTCTTTGATAACCTGAATTAAAGTGAAAGTTGTCATCCACTCGGCGGTAGAGCATGAGTGTAAAATTAAGTATTGCCGGCATATCTGCCAATTCCCCTGACATTTATGACTGTTACATTCATGTTTTATGAGAAATAATTTTAATTAGCAAAAATGTTTCCAATTCTTGTAAGCTGGTTTGGCGCAACAAAGCAAAATATGCATGCAATGAAGAAATAGAGCTTGTATCTCAGCAACCTTATTGCGACAGCCATAAGGTGCCTACTTACTTCAGACAAGCTTATCCAGATAACGTCCGCTTAAGGCAGAGGTTGCGTGCAAGCAGCAAAGCGAAGCGAACAGTGTATACACCCTTATGGAATCACGCCTACAACATACAAGCCTAGCATAAGCCCCTCTTTTCCACCGACTTCGCATTAACTCTCTGAAACTTCTTCACTCTCCGTTTTACTCTCCACATTATGCCTCCCTTAACATATATCTGACACATGCCCCTAATCACGAGAAACAGTAGTCAGTGAAACTTATCGTTCTTTTTCTGTAGCACTAATACTATTAAATACTGTTTCTTTTCCAGGACTATTGAACTCTGGAATGATCTGCCTGGTTCCATGCGTTGTTTACCCTCAGAAAGAATTTGGGGATGCTACTGATTACTCCCTTTAACCATGTTCTCACGTATGCTTCTTTTGTAGAGAGAGAGAGAGAGAAACAACTTTACTGGTCCATTGTGAACTGAAACGCGTTAAGCGTCTGATGGGGTGGCTCCCTCTTCGCGGGCTCCATATGCTTCCAGGGCCGCCTGGCCCCTGTGGATCAGTCGGAGCTGATCTTCCAGGGCGGGGCTGGACAGCATGATCTCCCATCGCTCGGAAAGAGTGGGGATAGCAGGGGGGTTAGTTATGGGTATAGGTGGGGGGTGGTCAATAGAAAAATTGCACTCTCCTATGAGTATTGTGCTTCGTATTTGCCACATATTGTATTCTCGCGCTCCGGCAGTAGCCATTCTTCGTCTGCTGTATTTGCAAATAAATAAATAAATAAATAAATAAATAAATAAATAAATAAATAAATAAATAAATAAATAAATAAATAAATAAATAAATAAATAACAATCCCAGAACAAGCATCCGAACCACATCGTTGATGATAAGGCTTTACAATGCGAAGTACGTAGCGTTGCCTGCATACATTTCCCGGTAAAAATTACCGTTGCGCAGGCGTCCGTGGCGACGGCAGCTTGCGACGTGGGGAGTGACGTCCGCAGCCTTTCGTGTACACTTTTAGACAAACGTACATCTTTTGGGTCGTATCTTGCCGCACAACAACAATAACCATCTGTCTCGCTTGCATTTCCTTTCTTGAAAACGCTGCGCTCACTACTTTCTTGTCGAGAATGCTCTGTCATGATGTTAACGCACATGCCGTTCGTGACTCGGAAGCACCGGGCTCGCAGCGTTAAACAAAGGAAATGCGGAAAAGACAGATGATGGTTATTGTTGTGTGGCAAGATACGACCAAAAGGTTTAAAATGACCAGCCTAGCAACTGATTTCAGTGTTGTAGCAGCACCACGGGAGGTGGCAGCGTGCTGTCAGAAATACCATTACTCGCATTACTACCATATAGTACCACCATTACTACCATTACGCCATTACTACCATTACTCCTAAGTAATAAAACATGCCTACCCCCCTCCCCCTCAGCCGTTGTAGTGGTGGTTTTCAACAGATTCCCTGGACATCCCCTTGCACAGAGCCAGGATGGAGGGTCATTGCTTTTTAATGTTTCATCCTTCTGGTCTGTTTTTTTGTGATTACTAGTTGTACAATGAAAGAATGTCACCGAAGCCAATGTTTTGAGAAGGGTACTCGCCTTCGTCATCGCAGCAACAGCCTTAGCAACGTGTTGGAGAAGGCGTAGTTCACTCCCCCCCCCCCTCACAAAGGAGGGGGAGGATCAGAATATGCCAGTGCGTAGACTAAGGAAAGTGCTGGTCTCAAAGAATTGGGGGGGGGGGCGAGATCGAAAGAGAGAAAAAAAAAACATACGATAACATGAAGCAATTACACCTATTAAAAGAACAACCACCTCTAAACCAAACGCACACTCCTAAATTATAACTTGCAACATTTAAAAACAAACACTTAGAGTGACTGCGTTCAAGACATCCAAATAAAAGGCATACGCCGCCTACAAGGTGTTTCTATAACAGCTTCTATATATTAAGGTTACGCAAGGTCTTGTGATTATATAAATGAAATTTCAGGCGCAGCACCTGCAAATCTCGGCGGAATGCATATAATGACAGCTATGGAGCTGTACTAGACGTTTGGCTCCAATGAGAGTATCGGCGGGCGGTCTCCTCTGTGCACTGTATTGGAATAACGAAATCCCATTCCCGCCTGCCATGCATACGCTAAATTAATCGTAGTTCTAATTGCTAGTACGACAAATCAATTTTGAAGCGAAGCTTGTGTTTGCCGTACGAAAACATTGAGGCCACGCGAAGATTAGGATTGCTTGTCGGGCTGTGGATTCGAACCACCGACGTCCGGGTCGCGAGACCACCCCGATAACCGATTCAGCCACTGTTGATTTTTTTTGTTTTTCTTTATTTCCAGACATTCGGCAAAAACATCAATACTCACTTTCCCACCGCTGCTGTTTGAACTTATGGTTGAGATTACAAAGCTTTCATTGTGGCAGGAGGATTCATGAATACCTACAGTTCATCTTCATACACTAATTTCTGAACCACTTCACGCAGTTTGCTCACATTTTCAGCAAAGTAAGAGTTTACTGTTCTCACATTTATATCGCATTTCCCTATAGCCATACGGTTTATCCAGATGCCGTGAAGGCCGAGAAGAAAGAACATCTCATAAAGAATGCTGTCTTGCCCTGTGGCTAAGCAACGAGTGCCATGTGGTGTTATCGATAATTCTTTTGAATAGTTCTTTACATAATATCCCCCCAAAAGACCCCACTCCAACAGTCTAGAAAAACGCGCTCTATAGATTCTGGTTTCTTCCAAATCTAACAGCGTCCTTGAAGACGCCGGTTGAACAGGTGGCAAGCATCGCAAAAAAAGCTGTGGCAACGCCATCCGCGTCGACACAGGACAACAGAGCAGGAAGAAAGCAAGAGACAAAGAAGAATGAATGAAGAAGAGAGGACACCGCTTGCAACCGAAGAAACGGACCAGCAGGGATGTGACGCGTTTAACGTGGAGATGGACGCGGAGCCAGAGACACCATATGAGACGCCGGACGCTTTTATGCGTTGCATATTGCAATCAGTCAGTTCAGCCCTTGGGCGCGGCCGGGCAGCCACCATTGACCTTTAGCGCAACCACGTGACGTGAGGTCACAACAGCCGGAGGAAAAGCTGGGCCCCAACTCGCGCAATATGCAACGCATTCTTGGCTTAACCAAGCTAAACCTGGCCCTCCTTGCTACGTTTTTGCATAGTCTGCAAGTGAGTTGCACTATCATACCATCATGTTACCTTGTCAGTAGACACGTGCTTAAAAGCGAGAAAATGTGAGGGTATAAACGTGGAGTCCGTCCAGGAATAAATATGTTGTCAGAAGTTAGCGCCTGCGTGTGTCTGTTTTTCTCTTCTGCGTCCTCGTGTTTTTTTGCGCTACAAGAAAAAAACTTCGAAGCCGTTCCTCCCTTAAGTTTCTCATAATGCATTTCGGCCGAGCATTGCATCGATGCCACAGCACGGACGGGGAACAGACTTAGAAATATATTCAAGCGCTGTCGCGCAGTGTAGCTCAGCTAGGGGAAAAGCAGAGCAGAGCGCATTCACCTGGGGAAAGGCGCATTCCGAGAGACGGAAGTCCCCGGATGTCTTTCTCGCAACTCACGCATGCACCTTCCTTGTTTCCTTGCCTCCTCTCTCTCCCTGCCCTTTTTGTTTTCCCCTTTCCCATTACCCCGGTGTAGGGTAGCCGACGGGACGTTATTCTGGTTAAGCTCCCTGCGTTATGCTTTTCTCTTTCCTCCTCCCTCACGCATATGCGCACGACGCTGGGGCAAATACGAAAAAGTGGGTGTCCACCACCCCCGCAACATTTGCCTCCATTGCCGCAGGACGTCGTTTGCGAACGTACAGTGCTCAGATATAGACGAATGCTGTAATGGAAGTTTCTCCGGAGGCCTCTACGCCCTGTTCTCGCCAAAGCCCGAACTGATGCGTTTGAGGCGCCTAAAGGGCCACTGTTACGAACCTGCGAGACGCCGATCGCGTTAGCTTCGCTTGTCCGTTACTCGTAACGCTGACGTTAACGCGACGTGCTCCTCGAGCGATAAACTACATCTGTCGTCATTTCATCTGCATCTGCGATAGGTATTCGCTTTCCAAAGCGCTTGAGCGATTAACGGCCACCGCCACGTCCGTTTACTCTGCGTCTCGCCTTTTCCTGGGGCCAATAATCTGAATGAGGTCATAATGCTTCGAGAGAACCGGCGCAGTCCTGGTGAGTGGCCGAGTCGTTCTGGCTTTGCTATGCGCAATTAAGCCAATTAACCGACTTCTCAGAGCTCCCCGAGTGCCCCATGAAAAGGAGGCCCATAACCTTTCTCTCCCCCCCCCCGCCTCCTTCACGCCCGGTTCCTTCAATCTTGCTTATATAATCTCGCGCTATACAGACAAGCTGCCTTATTGAAAGCGGAGCACCTTGTTTGAAGAAGGCCTGGTCGTCGAAAGAAACAGTCCCCCTTCCTCCCCAATGATTGACCTAACGGCCTAAGCTTTTCTCTTACGACGTGCTTTGTGCAGACGATTTGGTATTAATGCAACCTATTCGGAAGCAGCCTCACTTCCCTCGCAATGTGGCAGCTCGCAGGCGTTGTGCACAGATGTACTTTGTTCGAATGTCCCTTCAAGCTTCTACGCGTAACAGAGAGTGGTGTCTCGAGAGAGAGAGAGAGAGAGAGAGAGAGAGAGAAAGAGAGAGAGAGAGAGAAGGGGAGAAAGGGAGCGAGTTTGATGAATAGCTGAAGCGGTAAGCCGTGGTATCAGAAAGGCTAGCGACTTCAGACGGTGTGGTTGAAGTGACGCGAAGATGGGAAGAAAACGGCTAGGAATAAAGTAAACTAATCAGGAAATGAACAAACTAACAAGACGCATGTATGCGTTTCGTCAACTTGTGGCGCGTATAATTTCGTGGAAAACGTGAAATTAAGCTCCACGCGTTGTTAGAGTGCACGATCCCTAAGAAAAAAAAAAGAAGCGTGCGTATTGCGGTACAAGATTCATCCGGTGTTCGAGCCATGCCGCTTGCTTTTCAACGAATCGCAGCCCTTTCGTACCGTCACACTGCCGTGCTGTGCCGACGTCGTGGCTTAGCGAAAGCAGGGCCATATGGGCAGCAGCGACTGGCCGTCCAAGCAACTCTCAGAAAGTGCAGCCGATCTCAACGAAATTTCACTCGGAACAACTCCAGATGCCATCGGAGGGGTGAAATGTCTGAGGCGCTCTCATACACGTTTTCTTTTCTTTCTTGGGGGGGGGGAGGTGCGGGGGTGGGGTGGAAGGGTCAATGTCAGAGAAATAAAATTAGAGTTCCTGTTATGCTGCTTTAGTAACGCCCTTGTGAAGTAGAGGACATGCTGTACACCAGCGGCGGTTGGCGCATTGGCTATATGACGCTCCGCTGCTGAGCGCAAGGTCGTGGGCTCGACTCCCGGCCGCGGCGTCCACATATTTATGGGGCCGAAATGCGAATAACATTGGCTGTTGGCTTTAGGTTCCAATTAAAGGGACATTGGAGGCAAATATTAAGTCGACGCAGGCAGTTTACATAGAATTCCAGAAATGTCGCAACGTTTGTTTCGTGCCAAGAAAAGACTTAGTCTACGAGTAAATTGCTTCTGAAGGGTCCGCATACCTTTATCGCATTTGAAGTCTCCCGCTACCCAACCGGGTAGTGGTGACATGGCATACAGTATCCATATTGCTTTGCTGCCCTCGGTGAGTAAAACGGCGCCCGAGAGACGGCGGTACGGTTGTTTGCACAAAACGCAAATGCGCAGCCATAGAGAAACCGAGCCAAGACAGAGCGGCGGATTCGCCGCGGCAACTGCTTTTTGGACAAGCGGTGCGGAACGTTCGGGCATCCTAGGATATCACGGGGAAGGGGAGTTATCCGCTACTTGCAGTTTGCGCGAGTTTCGCGAGCCAGCAAAACCAGCGGAGCATTGCGCCAGAACCTAACTA
Organism: Dermacentor albipictus; assembly: GCF_038994185.2. Classification (NCBI taxonomy): domain Eukaryota; kingdom Metazoa; phylum Arthropoda; class Arachnida; order Ixodida; family Ixodidae; genus Dermacentor; species Dermacentor albipictus. Next base: position 233,869 of record NW_027225599.1, read on the forward strand.
CTGAAACGCGAAAGCGAGGGCGGTGAGGAGTCGAGAGAAAAACGAAACCTTTCGACCACCTGTGTCGTTGTCAAGGGTAATGCCAATTAGTTATTTTTTTTCTAAATATGAAATAGAACTGGACAAGAAGTATTTTCTTTCGTCTTATAATGCAATACGATAATGTTTTTTATAAGGAGTGGTCGAGTACTAGTGCCAGAATTTATATTAGGAGTGCCCTCGTCATCGGGCAAGTACTCGAATGTCCCGGGGGAGTCTCTAATCGTATACTGCACTTGCATCTATTTCTCGATTACTGAGGCCTTGTGCGCGATCATATTCACGCCTGAGAGATTCTCTAGCCCTAATACATCACTTTCGCTTGACGTCATGTTTCTCTTTAGCGCCCCTTTAAAGAACCCCGAGTGGTAGAAATGAATCCCCAGCTTCCCAAAGCGACATCTCTAATGGCATTGGTTGATCTCTAATGGCAATGGTTGGTTTAGGGCGATAGCCCACCGGACACTTAATCTGGTTAGCCTCTCTGCCTTTCACCTCTCGTCCTCCTTCCTTGCTTCCCTGGACGCTATATTACCGCAAGAGAGAGAGAGAGAGAGAGAAAACATTTATTTGTCATCAGATTGGGCGACTTCCTCGCAGGGTGGAGCCCTTAGTTCAGGGCCCCATTGGCCCGCGCCACTCCGCGTGCCCGCCGGATCAGCCGTCGCTGCTCTTGCGGGTCTGAGCTGGTCAGCGCAGTCTCCCAGGAGGAAGGTGAAGGTGAAGGAATACGGGAGTAGCCCGGAGGATGTGGGCACTCCCAGGTGCAATGATATATTGTGGGCTTTGCTCCACAATAGGGACAGTATGAGGGATATTGTGTGGGGTGGAAGAGGTGAAGATAAAAGAGGCAGGGAAATGAATTAGTTTGAAGCTGTCGCCACGCAACGGCATCTTCTCGATTAAGGGAATTATGTGGTGCAGGGAAGTGTCTCCTGGTATCTCTGTAATATTGTAGAGTTTCAGTGTAGTTCAGTGGTTCTGTCGGTGCGTCGTCTGGGTTGGACAGCTCTTCCAATGGCGCCCGGTTAGCGAGCTCTCGGGCTACCGCATTAGCGCGTTCATTACCATGGAGAGAGGCGTGTCCAGGCGTCCAGACGATACGCACCCTGTGTAACGCTGTGGGGTGTAATGATGTAAGGATGCGGTGTGTGTAGGGTGTCACCCTCCCTTGTGCCAAAGTCCTGCAGGCGGTCTGAGAATCAGTGACCACTGTGATAGGTCCATCCGGTGCCGGCATGGTTGAAGCGTGTACTATGGCTAGGGCAATAGCAGCCTCTTCCGCCGTGCCACTGTCCACAGTGTTGAGCGTGGCCGAAGCTCTCAGAATGTCTGCACTATCTAGTACGACTAGACATAGGGCACGTTTCTGTGGGTAGCGGGCCACGTCGGTGTATAGGACTGGAGTGTTTGATGTGTCATCGCCAAATAGGCGAGCCAGGGCTTGTGCTCTTGCCTTTCGTCGACCTTTATGACGGTCAGGGTGCATATTCCGGGGAATTGGGGCCACGTGAATTTTGTTGCGAATGCTAAGCGGAAAAAGTGTGCGGTTTGCCTGTTGTGGTTCTCTCGGTGTTTGGTATCCTAGCCGGGATAGAATGTGGCACCCTTGCATTGTTCGTTGCAGACGTTGCAACTGGCTGTTCAGATGACCTTCAACTAGTTCGCGGATGGTGTTGTGCACTCCCAGTCGTAGTAGCAGCTGCGTAGACGCATGTTGGGGTAGTCCGAGCGCTGCCTTTAGTGCCGTACGGAGGAGGGTGTCCATCTGGTGCATCTCAGTCTGAGTCAGATTATGATAGGGGAGGTGGTAAGTTAATCGGCTGATTATGAGGGCTTGCACAATTTGGAGTACGTCTTTTTCTTTCAGTCCTTGTCGGCGGTTTGTAATGCGCTTTATCATGTGCGTTATTTGGGTAAGTTGTTGGCGGAGCACGTGTAGGGTATGTGTGGCCTTCCCGTTGTGTTGTATGTGAAGGCCAAGTACACGTAGTCTGTCTACCCTTGGAATAACGTTGCCACTGAGATGCAATGTGATGGCTGGTGGAATATCGGTCCTGTTCCGTTTTTTAAATACAAGCAGGAGCTCCGACTTCTCAGCTGCGCATGTGAGTCCTCCGGCTGTTGCATACTCTTGAACTATATTGACGGCTTCCTGTAGTGCGTCTTGAATGGCGCCGTCTGACCCTGTGGTCACCCAGATTGTAATATCATCGGCGTACAGGGCGTGCTGCACGTTCGGAAGTTTGTCGAGGAGTGGTGGTAGCTTTGCCATTGCCACGTTGAACAGGGTGGGTGAGAGAACCGAACCCTGGGGAGTCCCTCTGCCGGAAAGTTTTATGATATCCGACCGAATATCACCTAGGCCGATGGTGGCTGTTCGGTCCGATAAAAAGGCTCGGACATAATCATAGATGCGCTTTCCGCATCGGGAGAATGCAAGGTTGTTTAGAATGAGGTCATGTGAGACGTTATCAAAGGCTCCTTTGAGGTCCAACGCCAGAATGGCTCTTGTTTGAGCTTTACTTGGACTATCCACAACATCCTCCTTAAGTTGTAGGAGTATGTCCTGCGCAGACAGACCTGGACGATAGCCGAATAAGGTATTGGGAAAGAATTGGTTCGCTTCGAGGTGAGGCTGGAGGCGATTTAGAACTACGTGCTCGAAGAGCTTGCCCACACACGAAGTTAGGGAAATGGGTCTGAGATTTTGGAGGGACAGCGGTTTCCCGGGTTTCGGAATTAAGGTGATATCGGCGTGTCGCCATTCCTGTGGAAGCGTTCCGTTTTTCCAATTGTCGTTGTAGTATACAGTGAGTTGCCGTATGGCCTGGTCGTCGAGGTTGCGTAGCAGTGCATAGTGAATGCCGTCTGCTCCGGGCGCTGTGTTTCGTCTTATGCCGTGTAGGGCTGCCCTCACTTCTGTCTCTGTAATATCGCCGTCCAATTGGGTTTCTTCCTCGTGTGGATAGTCTTTGTACTCTGGTCGGTGGCCTGTAGCAATGTATCTTTGTTGCAGTGTTCGGAGGAGCGCGTCATCATCCATTTGTTCTTTGTGGATGATAGTGCGGACTGTGTTCGTTGTGTGCGTTCTTGTGTGCGTTGGGTTGAGTAATGCTCTGAGGAGGGACCACGTTTTGGAACTACTTAGTGTGCCATTAAGGCGGTCGCAGAGGTTGTGCCAATTGCTATTAGTGAGGCTGGTGGCGTATTCTTCAGCTTCTGCTGTGATCCGGGCGATTCTTTGTTTCAGCCTACGGTTGTGCCTCTGCCTCTTCCATCGTTTGGTCAGGCCTCTTCGAGCCTCCCAGAGATGGAGCAGATGTCTGTCCACATCCGGTGTCTCCGTTGTTGCAGTAAGTTGCTTGGTGGCTGCTTTAAAATCTGCTTGTAGCTGTTGTGTCCACTCGCGTAGAGATGGCGGGTCGTGTTGTTCAGATTTGGTTCTGTTGCGCCGGAAAGTGTCCCAGTTGGTTATTTTAATTGAACGTTCTGGGGTGCGTATGGCTACCAGTTGGACTTCTGTGGCTAGAATGCTGTGGTCACTGCCCAGAGTCTCCATTAGGTTGTCCCAGGAGCATTGAGTTAACCCCTTGACCATTGTTAGGTCAGGGCAGGTATCCCGCAAATTAGGAAATAGAATGGAGGGGAAAAATATAGGGGTGAGCGAATATGCAAAGTTTCGAATACGAAACAAATAAATAGTCTTCGATATATCGTTTGCATTCGATTCAAGAATTTAGTATTCGGAATTGTCGATTATTCTTTTCGCTTAGGGTATGTGACAGATACCAGTGCTTAACGGAGGTCTGTAGAGGGTGAAAGCCAAAATCAGGTGATGGTTGTTTCTAATAACGCTGGTGGCTGCATGGGAAGCGCGCTTGCTGAGCATGCAGAACAACAGCTGAGCACATGCAAGGAATGGCTAACCTGCGATCAGTAGTTTCCCGTCGTTCAACGAGTTTGCGCCGCACTTACGCAGCCTGCGAAACTATTTGTTTTTCTTTCAAATTTGGACAAAGCCTTCTATTATTTGGACAATCTCGCAACGTTCACGTACGATTCCAAGTCACGTGTCCTGCGCTGCAGTGTATTACATTCTGCACTTTCGAGGTCACGTGACTTACTATGCCCCCTCTGCGTTCGGTTGCTCCCATTGCGACGGTGCTCCAGGCACGACTATCCTTCAGTTGCGTCTACTCAATTACGATTAAGCTCCCCAATTGACCCGCACCTCCAGTTCTAAACGGTAGCACGCGTATCAAATCGTGTAGCCAAGCGCACTTTTTTTTGCCATACTGACTTTACAGAAACCGCCTAGACGACAGGCCGTTCTCGGAAGCAAACATCCTCGGACCTTGGCCAATGAAATTGAGTACATGAAAGAGCGTCAGCAGTTGAACGATGACCTAACGCGTCTCGACAGCCCACCGTTGTCGGCGGACGTTATTTTAGGCCCTTGGCCAGACGCTCAATCGAGTTTCTAGACCATCCAGGCGTTACTGAACTGTTTAAAAAGTACGGGCCTGGACTGTAGGCCTTGGGCATGCCAAATCACTTGGCGTATGGTTTACAACCTCCCTTTATCGGCATCGTCACCCATCATGCACCTCTTTCTTCCCTCTTTCTTTCCCTCTTCCCTTTCCCCCAACGCCGAGTACCTGGCTAGAGCAATATCCCTCAAGCCGACCTCTCCATTTCATATCATTAAACTCTCTCTCTCTCTCTCTAGTATGCCCGAAGGCCAGAAAAGCGCCAATGCGATCCTTGAAGGCAATTCGCCTATACGAGCATATCTGACTGCTCGGGAGTGAGCATTTGTTTACGGATACGCGCGCACAGACTTTCCTTCTCCCTTCTTATCTTTCTTTCCACCTTTGGCTACCCTACGTGCATTAGACTAGCCATGAATAAGGCTACCAAAAGCTCTCATCCGCGTCTCGAATTAGACTGCATGGTCTATGCGCACACTATGCGTGAGTAAGCATCCTACTGTGGATGTATGTACGATGACTCTCCCTCGTTCTCATTTTTTCTGCATCTTTGGCTACCCTACGCGTAGGCCATCCAACCTAGGGCGACCTTGGTTTAGCTCCTTGCCTTTTACAGCGTAGCTGTATATGGCTCGGGCATGGGCGTTGTCCGCGAACAACCCGCGAACTAGATATTATACTGACGGCAAATAAAGGCGGGCACAGCGGAAGAGAACACTAAAACGACGCGGGGGGCAATATGAATATGATACGCGGTCAATATGACATGCAGTAAGCACCAATGAGGCCAAACAGAAGTTCCGCGAACTAGCTCGTAGGTGCGTTCGCCGTCGTCGTCTCTTTCCACAGCTGGCTCCCGCTGCCGCTCATCATTCCAGCGTAGAATTTCACTTTTCTGTCGTCTTAATAAGGAGGCCGCGTTTACGGGGCTACGAGGAAAAAATCACCACCACCTGTCTGATCACCGATGGCATGCGTCGAGCGTGTCGACCGAGGGCATATGTGGAAACAAAGCGCTGCATGAGCGGAGGTCTGTCTGCGGCGGCTGCTGCGAATCGCGCCCATGCATCAACCCGGCGCTGGCTCTCGTGATCTCCAGATTAGCAAGGCAGTCGCGCCACACTTCGCTCCGTTTGCGACGGGCCGCACGAGACAGATTGTCTTACAAAAACACTTAGATTTCGTCTTAGTGAGTATCGTAATCGTCGGCGAATTTCTTCGGTTCTCAAAAGGCGCGTTCTCGCAAAATACTACGTTCAATATCGCGTTCGTGCTCCTTAAGGTCATTGCGGGGAAGATGTTGAGATAAAGGGCTTTCGTCGGAACCGAAGTGGTTCACGAAGACCACTCAGATTTTCTCGGTAACGCGACAATGACGAAGCATTTGTCAGAAGCGTACAAAGATTGCCGTAGTGACTGCGGTGGTTATGAGCGATATCATGCACGCTTGTGCGCGTATTATTCGGCTCCAATGGCAGTGTATGCCGAGAACGTTACCCACACGCCGCAGGCACAGCGGCCCGATGTAGAAAGCGTACGTAGGCTTCTATGTAGAAGGAATGCATGTGGAACGGAATGATCTGTATAACAAACGAATAACTCTGTCCCGGTTCTTGCATGAGCTGCGCGCTGTGCGACTTTTACAACAGTCACCGTAATAATGAAGGTTTTACGTCGCTTACAAAGGGGTTCGACTGTATTGCACTTCTTGGACACGACTGGCACGTGCGTACACGCCTCACATGGCACGAGCTAGAGCCCTTGAGTGCGCGCTAGCTTCCATTCGGCCACTGGACTGAATGACTTTCTTCCTTGCCTCTGCCGTCAACACGTGCTCGCGTCAAACATAATTGTTTGTTTTACACAAGACAGTTGGTCGATACGGTAGAAACCCAAATGGAGCTGGATAACCAGCTACGTGCAAGGATATTCCCACCGTGCGTGGGACCTACAGAATTTTTTTTCGTGAGCTCGTGCGCAGGCAAAAACAGCGCCGCCACCTTGCCTCCACGGCCACTGAGACCTCAAACGACCACTAAAGAAGGGGCTTTGTTTTTCAGTTTCCTCGCAACAGAATTGTGTTTTCCCTTACACTGGAATTACAATCCGAACCTATCACGTCTGAAGCTTGTGTGTAAGACGTATTTGACGAATTTTCTGATGCAACATAGTTTGAAAAAAATGGCTGTGGCTTAGCTAAGGTTAAGCCCAGGATGCGAAGCGTACTAGCCTTTATTTTAACGCGACAGCGTTAAGGAGCTCGTGTCGCAGAAAAGCCGGTGTCGTCGGCGTCGGCTCAGGCGCACATTTCGTTGTCGCGCCAAACGCTGCGTTGCTCTACGCTCGCCGCGTCCGATGCGGGGCGCGTAGTCGCTGCGCCGTAGCAAAGCCACCTAGAAACAGTCTCTCTGGCACGCCGCAACCTTCGCTCCTCATTCCAACGAGCAGCTCTGTCTCCAGGAGGCATCTCACCTCGTGAGTGTCTAGCAGAGGCAAGCGCAGCTTCTTATATACCGCCGCGACGGCGCGAGTTGGAGCCCCCTTTCTCCTCTGTCGTGTCGTCACGGTGTCACGTGGTCAGCCTTGAAGGCGACGCCGCGAGCGACGGCGCGAGTTGGAGCCCCGTTTCTCCTCTGTCGCGACGTCATGGTGTCACGTGGCATTGAAGGCGACACTGCCGCGCCTGAGGAGCAGGGTTGAGCTCTAGTAATATGCTTCGCATAAAAATTCAATTAGTTCAATGAAGCACGTGCCCTTGGCGGAAGGCCTAGAAGATTGATGATTATGCTGCACTGGCGCGCACGTGTGCATGCTGTTGACGTAAGTCTCTCGTGGTGGCGGTGCTGGTCCAACGTCGGAAGCAGCTTCGCTGTACATCCACTTTCACAGGGCGGAATGGAGGCGGTTTTTTTGATGATCAGAAGTGAGAACATATTCGCCATTCCATTCGATATTCGAAATTGGTTCTCCTCAAATATTTGTAATCAATTCAAATCCGGAACTTCGTTATTCGGACACCCCTAAAGAATGTACTATAAGCCTACACCTTCGTTCACTTCTTTTTTTTTCATCCTCTGCTGTGTGCCTCGGCTGCTGTCTTTGCCAGTATACGGGCGAAGGACTGCCTCAGTCTAAACTTGAATGACTTTTCCCTTCGCCTTCCATCCCATCTATATGCGATAAAATAACAAAGAATCAATCAATCAATCAATCAATCAATCAATCAATCAATCAATCAATCAATCAATCAATCAATCAATCAATCAATCAATCAATCAATCAATCATTCAATCAGTTAATCAATCAATTAATCAATCAATCAATAAACCAATCAATCAATCAATCTCCGGTATCATTTGAAGCTTTGCGTTTTTCTGTTTTTGTTGAAAGTACGCCTTCTTTGTAAGTAAGAGAAACCGCTCGTTAAGTATTCAGGAAGTTCGAGACCCACCGAGAATCTGCCGAGGTTCCCCGATGACGGCTCAGCAAAGTGAAAGACATGGAGTGAAAGACAAACGCGACCGAGCGCTTCGTTTGCCGCTGCTCAAGAGTTCGGAAGCGTGCTCGAAGTCGAGGAGCTTTCAGGGAAGTCTTCGTTATTTGTCCAGCCAGCCAAATTCTGGGGGCCGAGAAGTTTGATGCGCTGTGCAGTGTTTTACTTTCTTATGCTTCTCCTTCGCGACTAGGTTCACCGCGCACTTACTTTCCCACAAGAAACTGACTTCGCTTCCCGTTTGCAGCGCCTTTTCTGTTTCTCTCTGTTAGTGACGAGAACATTTAAAAAAGATATTGTTTTTCAGCCAGTACGATCTGCTGGCCTTTTTTATTTGTTACTGCTGCCGCACTCTGTTCTTTGGTGTCGTTTTGCTTGAACGAGAAGGAATCTGTTAGTTGGATATCCAGATTCAGGGGAGAAGCATTAAAGATCCACGGACACAAAAGCAAGACAAAACAGCACAACGTGTCGCTTTCTGTGTGCCTTCACCTTTGACAGTGTTCTAATCGCCTTAAGTTTTTTGCTTTCGTCTCATTGACCACACATCTTGTTCATGCTTTCACCTTCCTTTTTTCCTAAACCTTCAACTTCTGTTGAACCGTCTTAGACAGAAGCAGCCAACGAGGCTATTTCCATATCTTATGTAATGGTCCATGGACGTCCGAATGGGCTGTTTGAACAAAGTTCAGTATTCTTATTATACACTCTCTCAAAAGTCGTTATAGGGATTGAAACGTATCTACATTGACTATTTTTTGCCGATTTAACCTCTAATGAAGCAATCGTGCATTACGCGTTATTTTTCCAAGGGTAGTCGACAAAAATTATACAGCCGTGCGCAGAGACTACATGATATTTATAGGCAATCTATGAGTAGCAGAAAAAAGAATGCATGTGCACTTCTATAGGTTTTCTCATTGAATCCTTATGCGAGTTCTCGACACATCGTACACCTGAGTGCCACTCCTCAACAATGAGGGCCGCGATCAATATTGATCAGTCAGGTCTCACTCGTCTCTCCCAGAACTCGGCCACAACCTCTTTGACTTCCCAATCGCAGAAGGACGCTCAGCATATCGTGTCCTCCGCATCGTCCCCCCCCACCCCCACCCCCATATTTGCACCGCAGCCCAGACGGCTGAGTACTTAAATCAAATTAACTTAGCCGGGAACGAAATCGAAACTATAGGAAAGTCCTCGACTATTTCCTCGGGGAAGGAAAGGAAGCGCAAACAGCACTGAGAAAGCACTCGCCTCGTCGTTCGCCTCGTCGTGATTAACTAATTGCTGGAATGCACTCCCTCTCCGTTGCGCTCACTCACCCACTCACCCACCCAATACACTCACGGTAAATGCCACTCACTCCCCATTCCTATCCCAGCGAATCTCCATCTCGTAGAAAAAGCCTGCGTGCGCGCGCATACCGACCGCTTCTACTTACGCCACGTTGTTTTGGCGAAAACAAGGAGGAGGGTAAGGGGGGGAGGGGTTTGCTGCATTCGGAATGCATTTGCGAGTCGAGCCTCTCGTTCGAAAGGCCCGGATGATTGTTAGCGCTCGCAGCACCGGCTCGGTTAGCACGGAGAAGGAGCGGTGAAGAGCGAGCGATGCAAGGAGCGGCTGCATGCGGTGCCGGGGTGCCGCGGCGTTTGCAGGCCTAATTAAAATTTACGAACGCGCCTGCCCACTCTCTCACTTTCCTTCTTTCCATCTTTCTCAACCTAGTCGCCTCTTCTCTCACCGCGAGGGATACGCTTGAGATTCAATTGCATTTCGAAAAGAAGTTGCGTTGGAGTGCAACAAAGGTAATGCGAAAGTGAACAGAATTCTTGTACCATTTTTTGCAAGCGCTCGAGCCTACCCTCACCGAACATTTGAGAGAGCGTATGCAATTTCTAGGCCGCATTAATTTTAATGGTTCATAGAACTTAAAAGAGAGTGTCCGTAAAAGAATGACGTAATGCTTCTTTAATTGAGTTACTCGCACAGGCGGAGATTATTTGCTTGAGAATCGAATCGAGCGCTCGAGTTATTGACAAAAATCTTGCGTTTGAAATCGCGTACCTTTCATCGCTTACCTTTCCTCGTTCCTGTCTCGTCGCTCGCTCTCTCGTTGCGGAGCAAAAATTTAAATATGGGGTATAACGCGCCAAAACCACTTTCTAATTATGAGGGACGCCGTAGTGGGGGACTCCGGAAATTTCGACCACCTGGGGTTCTTTAACGTGCACCTAAATCTAAGTACACGGGTGTTTTCGCATTTCGCCCCCATCGAAATGCGGCCGCCGTGGCCGGGATTCGATCCCGCGACCTCGTGCTCAGCAGCCTAACACCATAGCCACTGAGCAACCACGGCGGGTTCGTTGCGGAGAAGGCCCTCGACATTTGTTTACATTTTAGCGTAAGAAATGCAAAGAGAAATGTCACACTTGACGACTGCTGTAAGGGGAACTTGATGCCAGAAACCCTTATATTAAGCAGTTTATATAGATGCTATATGCAAAAATGGTAAATGGTAAAAATGCTACAAATCCTCTATAGACCACCCGCGAAGCAAATAAAAAATTTCGAGTGCCTCGATTTTTTTTGGTTGGAAACGACCATGTGGTTAAAGATCCCTTGGTGATCAAAATTAATCCGGAGTCCCCCACTACGACGTGCCTCATAACCAAATCGTGGTTTGGCACGTAGAACCCCAGAATTCAATTCATTTCAACCACCATCTGAAGTCCACCAGGCAATTAAAGCAAGGAATACATAGGTTAACTTGACTGCCTTTTCTAATGAAAATATATAACAAAATATGAAAGTCAGTCCATCTTTAGCAAATAATTAGGTAATTGCACTGACAAGGACAGGTTCACTTGTCAAAATATGCTCCATGGTTAAATGTTCCCTTGTTCACTTCCTCTCGATAAACACAAGATATTGCGCCTAAAAGAAGGCTTGACCCTTCACAGAACCAAAAGTACGAATCTGTGATGTAGGAAAGCAGTCCGCTTCAAGTAGACTGTACACCTATACGTTGCAAGTTCTTTTTCAGTAGGCTTCATGTACAGACTGTAGAACTTTTTTTGTTGGCAGAAACGGGAACTGCGAAATGGACATGGATGGGACAAAACACGGTAATCTCGATATTAGGCTATTGATTATTAAGGACTTGAAATAGACAGTACAACTAGGCTGTATCTTTCTATGGACTCTAGTCTTGTTCTATTGAATATTTACATATTATATTTTACAGAATGCTCAATTTTTTTTTAGCATAAAATGGGAACTTGCAAATGGAGACACTTTATGAAAAAAATGCGATAATATCGGTAAGACGCCCCCAGAGCTGACAAATACGTCAAGTAATCTGCACAAATCCTTCTTTTATGCGCTGCGTACAGGCTGTATTCGACAAAATGTATACAAACTCTTTCCTACAAGAAATGGGAACAACGAAATGAGCACGGACGGTGGAAGATGTTGGGATCTCCGTAAGACGCCATTCTCAGCTAATAAGGACTTGCAGCAGACTGCAAAGGTAGACTTTATATATCTTTATTTCTATAAACATATGTACCGACTGTATCCTACAGACTGCGCATATACTTTTTTTTTTTTGCTAGAAATGGGAAAACTGAAGCGGACATGGATGGGAGGAAAACGCGGTAATCTGGGTAAGACGGCGTTTTCAGCTAATAAGACGAAAGGAAGCCGGTTCAACGTCGAAGCGAGAGATTGACAGCCAGGGTTTTCGGAGAAGGACAAGTCGACGTTTGAACGACGGAGGCTTTCCCAGAAATGAGAAGCGGGAGCCCGGCCTGCCTTCAAGAGAACCCGTGACGACCTGCGCAACTCGTACGAGGGTGAGAAGAAGATTGAAAAAAAAAAACCAACACTGAAGAGTAAATATGCGAAATAAGCTAAACAAGAAGAACAGAAACATTCGGAAATTTAAGGGCTTGTCAAAGTTGGAACGAACTTTAGACCAGAGAAGAAGCAGCCGGCCGCGAAGCGACGGCTGAGACAAGTCCGGAATTCAATTTTCGGTCGCGGCTTCCGTGGAACAAGGTCTCGGCCGATTGATTCTTTCTTGTTTTTTTTTCTTTCTGCCAAGTTTTTCTAACTTGATTGGCTGGCTTCCTGAATCCTGGGATTGTAGTAAACGAAGGCACAAATTTATTTGTTTCAGCGTCTGGCTCGGGTTTTATTTGATTGATGTGCAGACGTAACTTCTGTTAAAAGTGTTGTGCTCGGCGACCTTGCTTTTTGGTTTGCAGATGGACATGTGTCAGATAAACAAAGGGACGAACGTTCATATAAATGATCTAACGAACAAACCGACCAGACGAACGAACAACAGGGAAACGAAGAAGCATACATACATACATACATACATACATACATACATACATACATACATACATACATACATACATACATACATACATACATACATACATACATACATACATACATACATACATACATACATACATACATACATACATACATACATACATACATACATACATACATACATACATACATACATACATACATACATACATACATACATACATACATACATACATACATGCGTACATACATACATACATACATACATACATATACTAGTAACAGTCAAACGCACAAACATTAAGAGTGAGAGGCAAGCGTATACAGAAATAGTTGGAATTGCTCTTGAATAACGGCTATGAAGATTTTCAGCCATCCTCTCCTGAGTAGAAAACCGAGGCTTGTTCAAAGAAATCGATCGTCTGCCAAAGGTCATGTTCGGAGGAAGCTACTACAAGAAGTCGCTATTGCTCATTGTGTAAAATTCTATAGTTTGCATGGTATACGAATATATTCAAGAAAACTGCAAAATTGCAGATTTATTTATTTATTTATTTTCAATACTGTTGCTCGCCTTCGAGAGCATGGCAGTTGTGCAGTGCAATAATTCAGCAGTACAATACAAGGAAATCAAACTTAATGTTTGGTTGTATGTTCCTCAGATAACTATATGTTCCTTATAATATTCAAGGGTTTTTCATTTAGGAAAATAAAGAAAAAAGCTGAAATAATTTTCTTTGGTGGACCTTACGTAGATATGAGTGAAATCTATCTATGAAGCAAGATCGCAGGAATTTACCAATTTCAGTTTTCCAGGAAATAAAAAAAAGACATCGGCAGATTACGTTACCCTGACAACTTAGTTCGCAAGATCTTATTGGACTACGACCGCTCCACGGCTACTGTTTACAGTATATCTTTTTGGGCCCGGCAAAAAACGTACATTTGTATTGCTAGATTATATTCCCTATCATCCGGCGCTCATGATGGGCCTATCCCGGTGACAACTAATGCGGAAGCGGCACAAGAACTGGCCGAAGGTGCACGGCAAGAAAAAATAATTACATTGGAAACGTCACACTATGCCGACGACCGTTTCTCCTTTGACGTTCACTTTAATGGTTATGCTCGACTGGTCGAATCAGTCCTCCGAATCAGAGTGCCGTAGACCTGGAGTTTCCTCGAACTCAAAAGGTCGAGGAACGAGCCCGCAAGCCCAACATGCACCTCGCTCTCGGAGCAGGAAATACCAGAGGCGAAACCACGTGACTACTGCAAACGTCCCATTTCGCCTAGCGGAAGCTCCCGGCCATAAGCTTTCTCACTATATTACCCAGAGGGAAATCTGGCGCTGCTGCGCTGTGGTATGCGTAAGAATGATGGTAAGTTGTGACTTTCGATCGGCATCGTTCTTCGGAGAGCCAGGATGCCTTAAAGGCGCGCCTGGCTAGCGAAATTCCGTCTGTCACAGTCATTCATTTTCTACTCAAACAGCATGCAAAAATTGGTTTTCAGTTTATTATTACACAAAAAAACAAGTTTTGTTTGATTATGAGGACTTGTGATTGCGTGTAAAATTATATGAAACGTAAAAATATTCAGCGGGCCGCTTAAAGTTGGAGAACAGACGACAAGATTTTTCTCGCTTTGAAACAGCTTGTCGTCTGTTCTTGCTTTTCTTCGCTTGATTATGCACTGCATGTGGGTAAACTTCCCTGAAAGATGCAATACGGGTGAGCGAAAACTCTTTTTTTATGAAGATTTTACTGTAACAAAGCATCATTTTTATAGCACCACATCCACGTCTTAGACGAAGCCTCCTGCAACACCAGCCAACACAAGCCTCGCACACCCATGTACCGTCATTCCCACGACGGCACATCGCCCCTTGGAAAACTCCCACAGACGGTAGCGTCAGATTTCCCTCTAGGTAATAAAGTGAAAAACACTATTGCCGTCAAAAAAAAAACAGAAAAGACGTCGACAGGACGAGCGTTTGCTGAGGCACCAACACACAGTGCCGTTGGTTACGTAGGCCTGGCTATCAGCAGCAACGGTGACGCTGTGTTCTGATGACGCGGCGGAAATGCTCTCTATCTCGCCGAACGCTCGATGACTGCCCGGGCGACGGGGCTTGGAGCGTCCGAGAGCGTTCGTTGGGGGAAGACAGCGACAAGTCGAACAGGAAGCTGCTCGCAAGAGCAGTCCAGAGCACTCCTAAACGAGTACTCGAACACGCCGTAAAAGCCACACCTTACGTAACCTACGCACGTGGCACGGTTTACGCTGCATCAGCACAAGTCAGTGAACCTGCGATCCGGTGTGGGCGGCATGACGGTGCACTAGGTAGCCTTGGACACGCGCCGGCATCGGCGTTGCCATAGAAACGTGGGAACCTCGGGATGCATCATCGTCGGGCTCTGAAGTGCTCGCAATTGCTAACACGTGGTTCAGAGTTGCGGAAAAACATACCGCGCCTTCACCAAGACGAAAACCGGCCTAACGAATGTTCCCATCAGGTTCCAATGTGCGACCACAGGCTGCCTATCGGTAAGTGCGTTTTACCTATTTGCAGCATCATTAGCGAAGCCTGTGCCTTGTGCCTCTGACAGTGTAGACTTGCTTGTAAGGGGGGCAGGCAATGCACCCAATGCTTAAATACAGCGAATGGTTTGGATGCGCATTCAATTTTATCGCAACGGTTGTATCGGGAAAATTTGGCGCAGTGTTTTCGGCTTTTGGATACTTACTACAGCCAACCACAAAAGCTTATGGCTCGTGAATTTGAAGGTGAATATGAATTGTCGTTCTTTTTAGGCATGGCTCATTTAATTTGATGTGCCACTACGTAGATCGCAAACGATATTTGGCACGCATTACACTACACGCTGAAAGACTGATTTCAAGGTTGCTTTTGCCAGACTTCTTGAGAACTTCATCGCAAGTCTATTGTCCGGTAAGCTTTCCAGGCCGAATTTATACTTGTTTCTGAGGGCAAAAAGCACAGTGACTAACGCTAACACACCGTCAACACTCCGTCGGCACGTCCTATTTAGTCACTCCACTTATCAATAGTAATAACAGTGATAGTTTTTCTCACACCATCAATACGTTCATACCGGAATATCGTAATGCTATCGATAGCGCTATAGATAATAATTCTATCGATAGTCTGTTTTACGGCGTTGATAGTCAACTTCCGGGCAGTTTTGCATCACTAGGCGACTACACGGTACTGTATACCTGGCTGACAATGCGGTAAAATATTGATATGAACATTGTTTTGTAGAAAGTTTTCTATTAGCGTATCGGCAAACGCCCAGTCGTGGACAAGTGATAAGTAACATACACTGATTTGAGGCAAGGGTGGTTATCTCGTAGGGCAGAGAGCCAACTTCCCGGGACTTGCGTCGTCATCGGAGGGGGCTCCGTTCACATTCATCACGCATGCGCAATGTAACGTCGCTCCGGTTCATTTCCTCTTCGAGGTCGAGATTCCCCAGAGCAGGCTCGATCACTTCTTGCCAGCGAGCGACCGCCGATAACGTCGGCACAAAAGATGCCCAGTATCTGCCATCGAATACCGTGCAGTGCCGTGAAAGGTATGCGTATACTACTGTCTTTCGAGCATCATGCTTTCACGTGGGCATGGCTGCTCAATAGCGCTTCCCGAGTCATATACCGTCTTGGGTGTCGTTGTATTGGGTGTCGGGACAGGTTCATGATTCTCTCTGTTGTGATCGACAACACATTGCGA